>NW_015388137.1:107753-145829 GCF_001527695.2 Protobothrops mucrosquamatus
TCCGGATCTCCTTACTTTCCGCCGCGCCCTCAAGACATGGCTTTTCCAGCAAGCGGGCCTGACCTAGGGAGGATTTTAGGTAGGGATTTTAGGTAGGGACGTTTTTAAAAAGTAATTTTAATGGGAACACAGCAATCAATATTTGGCTTTTAATTAGGTTTTAGTGGGGTTATTTTGTGTATTTTTGTATGATTTTTTTCGTATCCTGTATATTGTATTTGTGTTTTTAATATGCTGTGAACCGCCCTGAGTCCTACGGGAGAAGGGCGGTATACAAATTAAATTAACCATTAACCATTAACCATTAACCATGGGTGGGGAAGTCACTGCTTGGACTGATGGGTGGGCAATGAATCTGACTGCACATTCTTATAGATAACTAATTGTCCTGCACAGTGCTTTTTTAAAAAAAAGGTGCCGGAACTCACACATGTCATACAACCTGCCTTGCCTACCCTACAAGGCTCCATCCAAAAAAGGTGCCGGAACTCCGTTCTGGGCGTTCTATGAGAAAAAAAGCCCTGGTCCTGCAAATAAAAATGTGTCATGAAACCTTTTCTTTCTCCACCATCCTGTCACATTACAGAAATTGGCTGGCCAAGTTGCCTTCTCTTGAACTAACCCCATTTTTAATAGATTGACATTATTAAAATTGTAAAAGGAAAAACAAGTCAAAGAACTACTGAAGGACAGGATAGGGATAAAGTGAAAGTGAAGGAGGGAATTTCCTACTGTTGCCACAATTGTTCTATGGATTCCAGCAAATGCAACCATCTGTCACAAAAAGAATAGAACAACCAGACTGACCAGCTGCATGGTGACACATGTGTGTGTGACTGAAACAAGAGAGTGCTTCATATTATTCTTAACTTGTCTCAAGTTTTTGCTTTTGTTTTCAATTCTAAAAGACATTAATGACTCAGTGATAGCAAATAGCTACAGAAAAAGCAAAAAAGTATTAGATTTCACTTATGGACATTTTCATGTAGAAAAGGTTAGACTCCTAAAATATAGCCCAACTTCCTTTCATGGCTGTTATCCCATTTCTATGTTAAAAGATGGATAATTCTAAGATGAACTACAGTAAAGGCAGTCCTCTACCTACAAACCATAATTGAGCTGAAAATTTGATATTTGTTACGTGAGTTTTGAACCGTTTTATGATCGTTCTTACCACAGTCCACAATCACTGCAGTTGTTAAGTGAGTAACGTGGCTGTTAAGTGAATCTGGCTTCTTCATTTGCTTGTCAGAGGGTCACAAAAGGTGATCACATGACCCCTGGGACACTGCTACCGTCATAAATGTGAATCAGTTGCTAAGAATCTGAATTCTGGTCACATGACCATGGGGATGCTGCAATGGTCATAAGTGTGAAAAATGTTCATAAGTCCCTTTTTTCAGTGCTGTTCTAACTTTGAATGGTCACTAAATGAATTATTGTAAGTTGGGGACTACCTGTACTAAAGAAGCTCAGTCATACTAGGTGGCCCCATTTTGGTGCTATGGCAACATTTCTGAGTCAGGCCAAATGTGATATGTTGTTTTAATATTGTTTTTATTTATTTGTAGATATGTTGAATTGCTTTAATTGCCCAAAGTCACATGTCAAGTAAGCAGCTGTATACATTTAAAAAAAAAATTACCCTGAACTCTTCTGGACCAGAAAGTTTAAATTTGTGGATGCCTTTGAGCGATATTATTGGAAGTATTCTGTACTTCCAAATCTGAGTGGTGCCAGAATAAAACTAAATTTGATTTATTTGTTTTATTTATTTATTAGGTTTTTATGTTGCCCATCTCCCCTGTAAGCTGATTTAAAATAAACAATGTTACATTATTTATTTATTCAATTTATATAGACACTCATCTCAATTTTATGTGGCTAAGAAGTTTACAATAAAGTAAATATATTTACTTCCCATGTATTTGATCACTTTCACTTTCCCTTCACTGTGCAACCTCATTTTTTAACTAGGCTTGTGACAGAGTACAAATAAAAGGGAATATAGGAGAAAGTGGGAGCTTTCTGAAGATGACGGTTTGGTATTTTGCATTCCGGATTGATACACGTTACTCTTTAAGTTAGGATGCAAGTCCTCCTATGCTGCTTCATTGTGGTGGAGCGTTGTTCCTGTGAAGGGTGAACAAAGAATTCTTGGAATGTATGGCAACGGAATATACTCAAATCAGGTTTACTGATGTACTGATAAAGTATGATGGCCATCTCAGCTGTCCAATTAAAGCAAGCAAGGACTATATTGGGCAGCAGTTATATAGGAAGATACTAGCTGCAGATGATCACTTTAGTGTCAATGGCAAAGGCATCAATTATACCACATGAGAAAAGTCAACAGTAAACCACCTCTATGTTTTTATCAAGAAAACCATATGGACAGACAACATGAAGTGACTGATAATATTGTGCCAAATGATGGGACCCACAGATTGGATGACACTCAACATGCTGCTAAGGGAGATTTCAGGATCTTCAGAATACTAATGTTGTTTATGATATGGCTAAATTAAAGTTTAGCCGTGTCCTAGGAAAAGAGAGTGGAAACAGGGAATGTAAGAAGCATGAACATGGAAAAGTTCAACGCAGTGAAAGATGAAATAAATTACCACTCATTTTCATCTTAGGCATCAGCAAATTAAGATGGATTAGAAATGGACAATTTCAGAAAACTGTGCTGTTTACTACTCAGGAAATGAAAAACAAAGAAGGAATTACACTAGTTTTATAGTCATGAAGGAAAGGCAGTCAAAGGCAGTCAATGAGTGTATAATAACAATTAGACTTTTTGATAACCCTTTAGAATTGATGGTTATCCAAGTGTATGCTCCAACCACTGATGCAGAAGAAGAGCATATCGATGGGTTTTATGATCACGTACAATTTGAATTTGACAAAACATGCAAGAAAAATGTGCTGCTTGTGGTTGTAGATTGGAATGCAAAAATTGGAAATATTAATGAGGAAAATATAGATGTACTGTTTGACTTAGGAAAGGAAAGAGGAGAATGATTTATTAATATCTTTCAATCAATTATTTCTCCATGGCTAACACAGTCTTCCAACAACTGAAATGATGCCTATATTCTTGGGCATCACCAGATGGGGTACCCACAAACTGAAAGGACTTTATTATTGAGATGTGTTTGAATATTAGTAGCTCGGATTGGTAGTTGGGCTGTTGGTTTGATGTCCAAGCTTGGAGATTTGGCTGCAAATGTTTCATCTCCATTCAGGGAGACATCTTCAGTATGCTATGAATTGTGCTTGTCTGTCAGAGCACTGGCCTTTAAATAACTTTTTGTGTGAGGTAAATTGGTGTGGGTGTTGCTTGTCCAGATGTTTCTGAGTCATTGGGCTGTTTTATTGATTGGTTGTTGTTGCTGGGCCATAGTCTTTGCTGTTTAAGTATCATCTATGTGATGCAAATGGTGTTTGTTCCTTTGGTTGCCTCTGACTCATGGTCTGGTTTTGGGTTGTTTTGCTGGCTGGCTAGCTGGTTGTTGTTGTTGAGATGTGGTCCGGTTTCTTGTGGGGGGGTTGTGATTCTTGTTGCTGTGTGGTGGGGTGCCTGTTTGTTCTTTTTAAATGCTGCCTTTGGGATTGAAGTAGTTTTTTCATTCTCAGTGGTTGGTAGATTGGGTCGGTGTTAATGTGTCTGTTTATTGACTTATTTGTGGAGAATCAGGTTTCAAGAAATTCTCTTTTTCCCCTTGATTTTGCTTGGATTACAACTGTAGTCCTGGTTAGATCAAACTGGTGTCCTTCTGAGTCTTCGTGGACGGACATGAGAGATAGTGGATTGTGTCTTTTGATAGCCAGGAAGTGTCCATGCAGTCTGGTAGATGGCTTTCTTCCTATTTGTCCCACATAGTTCTTTTCACAGTTGCTGCACTGGATTCGATATATGATGCCTGATCTTTGGTTTGTTTCTGTCTGTTTTATTTTGTTTATTATTGACATAAGGAAATGGAAGAGCTCATTTTTAATCACAAAAATCTGAATAGGGGCTGACTGGGGAGCAGGTTATGAGGAAGAAACCAATTAGTTTCCATGGTATTATCTTGATTATATACCCAATGTTTGCAAGGAAAACATCAAGAATCACTTAGAAGTCCTGAATCTTATTGATAAGAAACATAAGGAACTGTGGAATGAAATCAAAGAAGTTGTTAAGGATGAATTAAAATCCAAGAATCAGAGGGAAACAAAGTGGATGTTGGAACAAACAGTGGAAATTGCCAAGAGGATAAGAGAAGCCGAAGTCAGAAAAGACAACATCTCAGGAAGGGACTTAACAAGGAATTAAAGAGAGTTGTTAGAACAGATGGGAGCAGTATTCCAACAATATCTGTAAAGATATTGAAGACGGAAACAGACAAGGAAAATCTTCCAAAAGATCTCAGAAGAAAGTTCCAACTTTAAATTAGTATGCTAAAGAAGTGCCAATAGAGAGACAGGAATTGATTCAAGGAAGTTTAAAGAAAAGACTGTGTAGAGTAGGGATGTCAGCATCCAAGATACAGTATCTTAGAACAGGGGTCCCCAATCCACAGGCTGTGGCCCATTACTGGGCCCTGGCCTATTCGCAACTGGTCTGCATGTGCAGCTGCCTGGCACACTTTCACACAGATGTGTAGCTTGACTTGCGTGAGCAGCGGGTTGGTTCCCCTCCCCCCCCCGGGCCGCCAAGCCATAAAGATTGGGGACCGCTGCCTTAGAAGATATTCCATACTTGCCAGAAATTCGGGTATATAGTTAGATTGTCATTCTGTTATCCAGCTGGAAGGCTACAGCAATTGAGGAAATACCAAAAGAAATGTACCAGGATTCAGAAGAAAAATTAGTAAATGGCAGCAAATCTGGAAAATGATATAGTGATTAACAAATTGGAATAAGTCTCTCTATATAACGATATCAAAGAAAGGAGACTAAACTATTTGTACAACATCCTTAATTTCACATGCTAACAAAATAAAGCTTGGGATCATGCCACACAGATTACAGCCCAAATGGAAAAGGAGATGGCAGATAGCACATTATCACTCATTTGTCAATCAATCAAAAGTGATTATATATGGAATAAAAATAAGTAGCCCATAGTCATTGTCATATTAGCAAATGGATTATTAGTATTTTTTTTTCCTTTTAGAAACTGAATGTGAAAAACTTAATCAGGGCATTCTTATAGGTCTTTTGAAAGAAGAAAATCAAACAAATTGAAAGTACCTTTCCTAATTGCCTGTTAGTCAAATAAGATATAATTGCTACTCTTTGTACTCAGCAGTATGTACTTTAGTCCCGAGAAGACATTGAGGTTTCTCAAATCAAACAGGATTTATTTAGTTCTGAAGTAATTCAAAACTGGGGCCCGGAGCTTGAGGCTTCAAATGTATGCACAACTTCTTGGTTGTGTTAGTGAATTGGATTGTTGTTCTTCAGTCATCCATATCTTAATCTTAAGATAGGAGTATATTCTTTATTTTCAAGGGTAGTATTTAAATGCCTCAACAGGACTTGCTTAGGTCACAGAAATAGCCAGAGAACCAGTGTATTTTTAATCATGAAAGTACAGATTTCTTCTGTTTAATTCCAGCTAGCCAGAACATTCAGAAGTAAGTACTATAAAGTTTAATGACATTCTAACCTCATGTTGTCAGTTTTTCTAAAAGAGGCTTATTATCTATCTATCTATCTATCTATCTATCTATCTATCTATCTATCTATCTATCTATCTATCTATCTATCTATCTATCTATCTATCTATCTATCTATCTATCTATCTATCTATCTATCTATCCAATTTACACAGTTGCCCATCTCAACACGTAAGCAGAATTAAAATAGAATAAAAACAATAAAAACATTATTAATATTAAGATATGGAAAGTTGAGGAACAACAATTCAAATCACTAACACAATCAAAAGTGGATCCCTGAACACACTTGGAGCCTCAGACTTGGGCCCCAGTTTTGAGTTACTTCAGAACTAAATAAGTCCTGTTTGGTTTGAGGAAAAGAATCTTAATAATGTTTCTTATTGTTTTTAGAACAGGTTTTGGATTAGAGGAAAATGGAAAGAATAAAATATAGGTTTGGCCTTTTTGTTTTTGTTTTACAATAATGGCATTATAATGACAAAAAAACAGCAGTGTAATTTGGGTTTATAACGTTTAGTTTATATGACAACACTGAGAGATTCAGTATTAAAATGCTAAAACTATGTACTATGATAACTATGGATACTGTGAAATAATATTGTTTTTCATTTCTAACTTTTGTACTATTCCCAGCCGAAAATGTGCCTCACAACTCAACTTTTGTTGGTCTGTAGAGGTCAAATTAATGTCATTTTGGTAAGAAAGAGAGCCACATTTTCATGAATGTATCCTTCTATTCATCAATTCAATGGATCAGTGTTAATTGTTATGTTAATTGTTCAATAAGAACTGCTTCCCATATTTTAAAGTTTTCAATTGATGTCTATGGTTAGCCCATAGCCCTATTTAAATAGGGCAGTCACTGGAATTTTCATGGAATGACCACTGCTGAAAAGCCTGACCTCCACTGATGCCATTCAGATGACATCAGCTTCCCCAAAGCATCCCACTGCTGGAAGGAGGCCTTTGCAAATCTGATTGTACAAACCTTGGTTTTCATGCAAGGGTTTGATACACATTCAGTATTAATGACACGCAAGGGTCTCATACCCATTCAGTATTAAAGATAAACAAAGGTGTTTTTCTCTTGAAGGAACTGATGACATTTGAGTAATGAGGCAAAGGAGGGCTTGGATATTCAATATTCCTGATTGAGTAACACCTGATGTATGGAGTACGATAAGAAAGCCAGTTGATGTAGTTAGGGTTAGAATTGGGTAGACCATATATTCTAATTCTGCCTTAGGCATGGAAACCAGTTGGAAGATTTTGAACCACTCTCTCTCTCTCTCTCTCAGCTCCAGGAAGAAGAAGACAAGGGAAACTGCTTCAGGTATCAAGAAAATACATGGATTCGCCTATGTAGTCACTAGGAGTCAGGACTTACTTGAAGGAAGGAAGGAAGGAAGAAAAAAGAAAGAAAGAAAGAAAGAGGAAGGAAGGAAGGAAGGAAGGAGAGAAAGAAAGAAAGAAAAAGAAAGAGGAGAGAGAGAAAGGAAGGAAGGAAGGAAGGAAAGAAGAAAAGAAAGAAAGAAAGAAAGAAAGAAAGAAAGAAAGAAAGAAAGAAAGAAAGAAAGAAAGAAATCAAAACTGGCAGTCCAGTCCTCTGCCTACGCTTTTTTTGGTATTTGAACTCTCACACCACTGAGATATGAATCTGATTGCTCAGGCACAGATTGTTTTTAAATACAGTACTTACCTTGTTTCGACTCACTGCTTGTTTAGGGGGGGGAGTGGGAATGGGTTATCGACTAGCATTCATTAATTTTGCCTCTCTTCTAAATTGAATTAGTTGAGAGCTTACATCAAGGATGCCAAGAGGATAGGCTGAAGCAGAAGACTGAGAGACTGGGTGGGACATGAGCCTTGCTTTAGTTACTTGTTGAAATGGGATCATTCTGTGATCTACTTTGTCTAACTGTGCTCATCTGAGAAGAGTTAACATATTGGGGAGGATGGTTCCATCTTAGATCTGAAAATACCAGGAAGGCCAAGCCATACAAGAACAGCCATTTGTTTGAAATGATATAAGGGTCTCCTACATGAGCAGGAGGTTGGGCTAGAAGACCTCCAAGGTCCCTTCTGCAATTGCTGAGCAGTCTTGAAAGGCAGCTCCTTGTAAAAGCCCATTGCAGTAGTTTAATCTTGACACAGTAAAAACCTGAGTTGCCATCACAAGGTTTTTAATATGGCTTTCCATAACATTTGCTTCTAACTATTCCTGACGAATTTCTCAGACAAAAGGGGAGCTGCTTTTTCTGGCTCTCACTCAGCCATAGCTTTTTATACATTATTTTTATTTAGAAATCCATTTAAATTTCTACTGCCATAGAGAAGCAGATGATAAGTAATGTGTGTGTGATAAATGGAAAACTGCCCCAGGAGGTCAGGAGATTACTGTAATTTTGAAAATGGATGTGGATTTTTTGGAGGACTTTCTTCTAATATTATCTTAGTGTACTGCTTAAACAAGAAGGGAAATGATCTATTGGGAATTATATTTGGAGGGGCATTCAGGCACCAGGTGTAATTGTACAGAAATTTTCAGAAAAGTTATTCATAAAGATGAAAGATAGCCCTTAGAAGTTAAAAAAAAAAGCCCTTGGTGTTTCTTTAGCTTCTGGATAGATGGCAGCAGGAATCTGGCAAATAAAAAAATGGGAAGAGTGGATAGTCTCATCTTCAGTATTGCCAGCATCATTATGCCAGCATCATTATGCATACAGAACTATTCTTCCCCCCAACCCGCTAAAGCCAGGGTGTCCAATCTTGGCAACTTTAGGACTTGTGGACTTCAACTCTCAGAATTACCTAACCATCAGAAGTCCGCTCTTCTTAAAGTTGCCAAGGTTGAACACCCCTGCTCTAAAAGGATAGAATCACTCATAGACAATCACACAAGAATAGTCATTGCCAGATGGGTCATAAATCATAAATGCATTCAGACAGATCAGGAACAGCCAATCTTGGTTCTAAAGGTATACAAGTCATAATATTAGAGTGAATAACTGATAGTAAATGAACAAAAGTCCATAATATCCTAGTGGCTTAAGCCTAAGGCATGAAGTCAATTACCTAATAGCTTTCAGAACAGTCCCCGGTTGGAGATGATGATGATGGGCAGATAGTGAACTAGAACTGAAGAATCAGCCCAGCTAAGAATTGCAACCTGATTAGGACTTCCATACTTTGCCATCTTAAAGTCCCAGAACTCTTTCATTCAGTAGCCAGCAACCACGAAGATGTCAAGGATCCACAGTTGATGCCTCCTCTCTATGACCAGGTCTGACTGGATAAATGATGAACTGGATGGAATGATGGACCTGACTGAGGAACGGATGCTGCCTCAGTGCAAAAGTTGTTCAAGGCGTTGAAGAACAAGATTACATCATACACATCTCACATCATGGGTGACTTTGCAGATTTGAAGGATGTGGTTGAGCATTTTGAGAGAACAGCAGGTATCTTGGCAGCATTTGTTGGTGATTCAGCATGCTTCTGGACTGGGAATAGGCCACCCCTTCACCGGATGCTTCACAAGTACAGGTGAGGAAATACCCAAGAAGAGCACAGCAGCCATTCATGACTGGCTTCATCAATGTTAGGGATTCTCAGCTCCTAGCCGTAAGTGGATTGCAAAAATAGATTCCTCCACTCAGCCCGCACCTCTGCTTTGGTGGTAACAGCTATGGAATTCAGCTTACATGGCTTGTTGAGTTGTCACCCAGGAGTGAAAGGCACCTTCTGATTTGATTTGTTTTTGATTGCTCCGGAATCCAACACGCCCATGAAGTACCAGCCTTGAGCTAATTGAACATCTAGTCATCATTCAGAAAATGTTGTAATATGCATAATCAGTAAGCAAATGCTATTGCTTTGCTGACTGGTAAAAGTATGAAAGGGCTTTTGGAGGAAGGAAAGCCAAGCCCAGAGCAGTGATCATAGGACCATGAGATGTTTGCATCAGCAACCACACAGACTTACAGCGGAGCAATTATTTTCTGCCCCTTGAAAATCAAATTGCAGTGCAGGACTTTTCCAGAACTTAGTGATCCAGGGGGTTAGTAGGTTAAACTGTACTTCCTTCTGCTCCCAATTACTGTAAAAAGCAGCAGCAATTTTATTAAGAATACTTTAATACTTTAATAAAATGGACAAAGCAAAAAAGATACAATGCTGCCTGACAGCCTGGGATAAAACAGCAGCTACAGGCGTTGTTTTGTGATAGACAGCAGATAAAGGTAAAGCATATTAATACCTAAGTTTGTGCATTATTCTAAGGCAGGGATCGGACGCATCATGCCAAAACCGCGGCCACCCCATTGCCGGCAATGGAAAAAAAGTTGCAATACGTCGCGACACGTCACGTGATGTTGCGAGTTTGACACCCCTGTTCTAAGGAATAGGTTGGCTCTATCTGTGCATTTAGCCCTTGTGGTTTATAAAACATGTTTTGTTGTTAACTGTGGTCTATTCTACAAACCCTAATTAGTCAAACTATGGTTTGGTATGATGCATGAATCCAGTAAATTTGTGTGTTTAACCTTTTACAGAGCATTGGTACTAAATAAACACGAGCAATGAGCTACCTAAAGTTAAATAATGGCTTAAGGCAGCCATCTTGACTCTCATTTAAGTTGCTCTGTATATTGAAATGCTAAGCGTTGACTGGGTTTTTAACCCTGTATTCATTTTCCAAGAGTTGATTTAAATGTGAAGACATCCGTACATCAGGACTTCTTAGGAGACAATGGCAGGGAGAAAATGCAGTATCAAATCAACATTCCTTCCATTCTTTTGCATATCTTCTTTACTTTTCCATTCTCTCAAAAGTTTCTGCTGCTTCAATCAGAAAGGGCTGTCTCTGACATTTTGTTCAAGCACTGCCGGGCTAAATAGATAGGCAGAAATGAAACGATACTGCCTTTGTTAAAGCTAATGAAGTGGGGATGAAAAGGCTGGCTCTGAACAAGGATCCAACACTTCTTTAATCTCTGTATGCCTTTTCATATCCAATGTTTTGGCAGCTTAATTACAGGCAGGTGGTGCAGTGCCTGTAATTACATTGAAGACCTGGGATTTTGTCATCAGGCTTAATTAGAGATGTCAGGCTGCTGGTCTGGTCTGAAGAGGATGTTTCCGAGATCACTTCTGACAGTATTAAAAAAGTTTAACACACCTTCACAAGTGGAACAAGTTGCATGCTGAAGCAGAAGCCCCTGCAAGTTTGTGAGGAATGGCTTCTCCGTTGGGTAACAGAAACTTCATTGTGTTCATTGAACTGGACTTTAGCCTGGCTCCTTCATCAGGCTTCACTGAGAAAAAGAGAACTGCACCACTAAAACATAGATAAGAATCAGGAATACAAACTTTAAAGGTGTGTCTTCAACCTGAACTCCAGTAAGAACTGGTCTTGGCTTCTACTATGTTTCCTTTTGAAATCTAGGTCTTTATTTTGTTTTTGAGGCTATATACGCAGAATGTGCTTACCATGATTAACTGTTTCATCCAATTACCCCAATTTCTTAGTTTGGAACAATACACTAAAATGTAAACTATCCATATTGGCTGAATTCACACAACAGCAGGCTAAAGGTGGCTGGCTTGTTAGTGGTTCATAGCATCATGTGAACACAACTAATGCTTAAGGTATGGAGTTGGTTTAACTGGGATGTAGAAACATATGGAAAGTTAGACACTGCAATTTGTAAATCTTAATTTATGAATTGCTGTACTGTGCAAACATATTACAGTTTATTCAGCAGACATAGTTTAAAGCAACCTGATCAGTAATCACTGTTTTCCAGATAATACTTACTTCCAGAATGATTTTAAGAAATGTGTTTTCCTTAAGTGATCTAATTACTGTATTGTGCCCCAGTGGTCTTAATTAAAATGGCCAGCTCTGCGTGCTGCTATGTAGGTGCTCCTCTAATGTTGTCATGGTGCATCTTCCAGGGAAAAAGGCCAACCAGTCTGAACTTCCTCTAGAACAGGGTTTTTCAACTTTGCCCACTTTCAGATGTGTAAATTCAAATCCCAGATTTCTCCAGTCAGGCAAGGTTGAGAAAGAGAACATCAATCCAGAGGCTAAATGGAGATGATTTTTTTTTTACTCCCAAGGTAAGTGCAATTGACTCTGTAGCAACTTGTACACTACAGTAATGGAAGAAAGATGCATGAGGCTGAGCTAGTGCAGGCAGACTAGGAACTGAGGGAATGAAGCATACTGTTTGTGATTCAAGTTATTGATTTGTAGGCAAAAGGTTGTTGCAGCCAAAGATTATCTGCTTATTTTATTGCCTTGTTTAGGCAATCAAACTACACCCACATTCCAGATATGAAGCTTTCACCTAATACAGCCACATATCTCCTTTTTTTCTTCCTATCCTTTTCTGGACCTTAAAATTAGGGATAAGAAAAATTATTCTGCTGAAATGTTGACACTCATTCACCTATTTGTCCAGTTTTATTGTACACCATCCAGAATCACATTGTGTGAGGTGGGTGGCTATATAAAGGTAAGAAATAAATACATAAATAATATTTTACCAATACAATGGGAGAATGCAAGTATTGGAATGCAAGTATTGCTTGAAAATGTTTCCTTTCAGGCTTGTGTGATTTGGCTTCCGATTTTTAAAAACAAGCACAATACATGTATTATACAAAATGTACACCAAATGCCCATACTGGGATAATATATGCATAAACATTCACTGCATTTGAAAAAGTGCTTAGAAAACATTAGGAAAAAAAATTATACAACAATGCACCTACCACCAGAACTGCTCATGGATATCATTCACGTTTTATGCAAAAGCAACATTGAACCAAATCTCTGGTAAATAAACTGAGAAATCAAGTAAACACAAAACTGACAGATTCACTCACCCCTAAGTCCGTATTTGACATCAATGACTGAGCATGGAGAAGTTATCTTTTACTTGGAGGAAAGGAGAGAATCCAGCACAATAACTATCTCCAAAGAAGCAATGCCAGAAAGGCGAAAATGTCAGAGAAGCAGAAATGAGGCAAGAGAAGAATGAGAAGATTATAGAAATCTTAAAAATGAACAAAAATGTCATTTTTGTTGCCGCTTAGTTTCACCGTTTATTTACCAGGAGTTTGGTTCCATTTTGCTTTTGAATTGCTTTACATCTTCTTTTTAAAAATGTTTATATAAATCATGAAGGTATATTCATGAGCACTTCATTTTTATATGTACTTTTTGGAGCCATTTTGCCAAGTATAATGCATGGCAAGGTGGTATTTTATCGTGACATTTCTGAGGGCTGCACAAAAAATCAAACTGAACTTCAGATATCTTCTGGATCCTGAAAGGGCTTAATTGAGTATATTGTTGGCCATAAGACTGGCCAGGTATAGGAACCAGGTGTGAAGAAGCCAATGCCCACACAGGATCAAGGAAAAACTATTTTATTTATATACAGAAGCAGAAGAAGACACCTCTGGATTTCACACCTAAGGAGCGCAGATGAAATCAGGTACAGTTATTTTTATACAATTTGCCACAGGAAACAAAAATAGGAGAATTGCTGAGCTGTTATAAAGTTACATGATAGTCGCACATGCTCACAAAGCAAAGCCATCTCATAATATTCCATTAATTATTTAAATTCTACTTCATTATCGTATAAGGTGACCATTTCTGGGTGCATTTTCTACAGTGCTAATGATGAACTTTGCTCACCTGCAGACCCTTGTCTGGTTGCCACTGCTTAAGCTAAATATCATATCACCTTCCTTGATTCCATCTCGCCATGCACATGTATACATAACCTGAACTGGACTGTTGTTTCTCTGTGCCATATAATATATGCAGGTATATGCATAATTCTGTATGTATTTATTTATTTATTTTTGTCATATTTATGTAGTGTGTATATCAGAGGTGATGACCCTGTGAGAACTGTATGCAAAAAAAAATTCATTTTAATGTATTCCGGTTAATGTACATTCAAATTGACAATAAAGATATTATTCTATTCTATTCTATTCTATTCTATTCTATTCTATTCTATTCTATTCTATTCTATTCTATTCTATTCCAGTAACAGCTTCATTTGCAAGGTATCTTAGCCAAGCATCAAAGGCACAACCTGTCAGCTAGTCTATATAGGAGACATTTGTCAATCTATGGCATGCTTGTGGTCGACCACTCTGGCTCTTGCCAATGTGTTAAATAAATGTTACTTCTAACAGGCAAAGGGCACAAATAAACTAATGGCTCTGGCTAAAGTTATTTCTTAGATTACAAAAGCCTCAAATTACCTATTAATAAGCTAAGAAGCAATGAGATTCTCAAACTGGAGGGGTGTCATAGCTATAATAAAAACTAGGCAAATTTCCATTCATCCTATAACATGTTTACAATACAGGTATTCCTTGACCTACAACCACAATTGAGCTCAAACTTTCTGTTGCTAAGCAAGACATTTGTTAAGTGAATTTTGCCCCATTTGATGACTTTATTTGCTACAGTTGTTGTGAATCACTGTAGTTGTTAAGTTAGTAACACAGTTGTTAAGTGAATTTTGTTTCCCCATTGAGTTTGCTGATCAGAAGGTTGTAAAAGGTGATCACATGACCCCAGAGCACTGCAATTGTCATAAATATGAGTCAGTTGCCAAGCGTCTGAATTTTGATCACATGACCATGGGGATGTTTCAACAGTCACACGTCTGAAAAACTGGCATAAGTCACTTTTTTCAGTGCTGTTGTATTTTTGAACCGTCACTAAACAAACTGTTGTAAGTCAAGGACTATCTGTAGTAACTAACCTGTCAGAAATATTGAAGCTAATTATTTTTGTCGGCCACCTTCAGTTGCTTTGAAGTGAATGGAAAAATATTTAGTAAAACTGGTGACTATAGATAAAAGATGGTCTTTCCAAAGCATGATATTTACTGTACCTGATGATGCCTCCTTTTAGCCTTCAGATTCAAATCATGAGGCGGGAGGCATAAAGTACAGAAAGGTCTGCCATTCTATGTGAAACAGAAGATTTCTTTATCTTTGTCAGTCAGCAAATTGTGACCTAATGGGAAGTGTATTTATATATCTAAATTCTGGGTCCCATCATTACTGGTGTTCATGGTAATTCTACTATATTTATTGACAAAATGCTCAACAACCAAATGGGCATTCCTTTACTTTTTGTTTATTTGCTTATTTGCTTATCTGGTCCTGAAACTATATTTTCTTTTCAAATCAACCGCAGCTGCTGTTTACTCAGAAAAGGAGGAGCAGATTTCTAGGGGTATTTCAATCAAAGGAAAAAAAAGCCCAGGGAAATCTTATAGTTGTGATTTTATTCTAGCATAATGAAAATATCAAACTAATAACCAATCAGGAGACATTACGGTAGAATATATCTCTATCTTTTTTTGTGTTTTAAAAACATTCTGCCACTTAATTTAGCAGTCTATCTTGTTAAGTGCACATTTGCCTGAAGCAGCCTTGTATTGATGACTGTTTCAAAGACATAACAAAAAGCACCAGCAAGTTAAGGCTACATGCCAAGTGGGTTTATCTGACAATGCCTTCAAAGAACAACAACTGTGTTAACCTCATTGTCTGCATATCCAAGCAATGCTATTATTTTAAGGTTTTTTGGTGTGTGTTTTTTTTACAGTCAGAGAGTTCAGAGAAAGTGGGAGGGGGTGATGCTGTTGAATTGAAAAACTTTCTAGTGTGACATTATTTTTTCCTGGTATAAAATACCTGCCTTATCATTTGCATGTACACTTTGATCCTGGACAATGTCCTTACTATGCCAGATGACTCATACTTTGAAGTGATAAGATTACCTCAGCTCCCCAAAGTGAAATATATACTTCCTGCATGGACTGATGTAAGAAGTTAATTCACCAGGTGTCACTGAAACTTGCATAGAATATATTTTATGAGGAGAGAGGAGGAAAAACTAAATGGATAAAAGGTAACTATTGGTTGATTTGAAGTATGAGGGCAATTTGGAAATAAACTTCCGTTTGGTTATCAATGACAAACACTCACAGATGTGGAACTTTTATTATACACATTAGAAAACTACAACATTACATTACTTTTCAATATAATTGCCATTCAAATTGAGGAACTTGTCATAACATCTTACAAGGTTTGAAATTTCTTAGTTTTAGTCGCTTGGCGCCAAATCTGGGCTATGGGGTGGTGGTGATCAAAAATATCCCAATAGAACTGCTTCAAAAGTTCTTGGGTGTGTCCAGCAGTGTGCGGGCGAGTATTATTGTGAACCAACAACACACCGGAAATCAGCATGCCCCAATGTCTTATCTGAGTTTTCATAACATTTCACAGTAGACTTCTGAATTGATGGTTGAACCACGCTCCATGAACATTACTAACAGTACTCCTTTGGCATCTTCACATTTGGCGGGATTTTCTATGGCACCATTTCCGGGTGTGGTGTTGGTGTTGCCCTGCTACCTCAGTGGCCTACTCTGAGTAGTCTCCATACAGTCCATCTTTAGTATAAATCTATGCATCTTCCAATTCTATTGTTATTTTATTCCAAAAAAAGTTAAAATACAAAATACAAATACAGAACTCCAAAATTTTAAAAACAAAGAAAAAAACACCAAACAAACAAGATATTAAAAAGGACATTAAAAAAACCACTAACATATATACCCATATTATCACCCCAGTTGAACACTGATTAGTATATTACAACAATATTAGTTTCCCACCTCTTGCAAAACAGGTCCCCAATATTTTTAAACTATTAAATCTATTTGCAAGTTATTAATCTGACATCTATATACTATATTAATTACATAATAGTTAACAAGAACAATAATAAAAAGGCAAGGTTAAAGTTTCAAAACCCTCTGTAAACAAGCTGTTACTTTAATCCACTTGTAAAAAAAATGATCAAGGCATCTTACAGTATCTATAGTATAAGTCCATTCATATGTTTATATTGAGTTTTTTAAAAATGAAACCACTGGTGTACTGGCAAAAGTAAAATAAAAGGCCTGGTGGAAAAGCTTATAACTCAGGGAAAGAAAAATAAATTTTAAAAAAGCATGCACAATTTCTCCTGAGCTTCAAAGAACATTCCGCATATCAAGTGTTAAAACACTATTCCATTTAGAAGTTGCAGCAAACCTTGATCAAAGGCTGTGGGGGGGGGATGAGGAGGGGTGTTTCTTGTTTTGCACAGTGCAAGGAGTTGCCTTGAATGAAGTACAGTGCCACAGACAAATTGGGTAGCAAGCCAGAGAATGTTACTTCCAACTCAAATCAGGAAAGCACTATGGAGATGGCATTTATGGTGAGCAGGAGTTGAGTAGAAGATGACATTGTCCATTCCTGCCCCCCCCCCCCGAAATTATTGGTACAGCAAAACCTGGCAGCATAGATATAATCTCTGTATGGCCTCATCAGCTTCATTTTCACAACTGCCAAAGTCCCCTCCCCCATATGTGCCATCAATATTAAGCAGCAAAGCAGTGACTTTCAGTATTATTTGCTTTTTTAAACAACAGATGGGACATTTATATTGAGCTTTTAAAACACTCCAAATTATGACATCCATCCTATTATCCTCACTAGGAAATGCTGAGGGAGACTTCAGGTGAGCTTCATGACAAAAGGAAGACTTTGTGTCAAGGGGGAGCAGATGGGGCTTTTTGCAGCCAAAGAGGGATGGCATTAACCAATCAGAGCCTGTTCAGATTCCAGAAGAGAATGCTGGAAAAAGTGTAACCTGGTATATGGTCACCTTTTTTTCTTTAGAATTATGAGAACAAGCTCTTTTGCCCTGTTGTTACAATGTTCAACCCACAGATTTTTTTTTAAATGTCCTTCTATAAAAAATGGATAGATTTTCCAGTTAAGACAATTATGTAAGGTTGAAATATGAATATTTGTCCACCACTGTTACAGAAGACTTGCAGCCCAGGCTATTACAACTTGCCTATGCAGGAGATCTAAAGATGAAAGGATCTCGGTTCTATTGCATAGGTAGTTCTTTATCATTTTGATGGATCTGCTGTTCTTCAAAACCAGTAAAAGTGCTATCCAGAAAAACTCCCAAGGAATTCAGTGATTTTTTTTGCCTGAGAACAAGTAGAAACAGGGTATCAGGAATGCTAAGGAGAAGATCAGTTTACGTTAAATATGCTCTGCTTATTTTTTTATGTTATGTGAGCCTATTAGAAATGGAAGCTAGTGTATTCAAAACATATGTTCACCATTACAGCCAACACCAGTCAAAGCATAAAACAACTTAAAGGAGCCAAACAAGATTAGAAAATGTGGAGAGAGCAGCTGGTCTATAGAATTGGCAAGAATTAGACTTAATTAAATGGATAGCATCAGCAGACCAAGAGTTCAGATGGCATTTTAGCCTTTGCTTAAACACATCCGATAAAGAGGCACTGCTGTATTCTTGCTGTTGGGAAGTTTTTCTAAATATTCATCTTTGTTGTTCTGTACTGAAAGCCCTTTTCCTGGGGCATCTGGGTTCTACGGTTTACGGATTCACATTAGAGTGCCTATTGCCAGTAAGTGGGGGAAAATTCTCTAGCTTCAAGTCTGCTAGGACCATAAAATATCAGAATCATAATGCTGCACTGAAACCAAAAGGTAAATACTATTGAACCGATGGCTATACCATCTCCCCCTGCAGGAGATTCTTCAGTAGGATTGATATCAAAGGATACATAAGTATACTTAGTGTAATCAGGTTAATTAGTATGTACAGATGAACACACAGAAACGATAGATAATATAATAATGGAAATGGGCAAATTCAAGACCCTACTTCTGTCTTCTGATTATTCTTAATCAAAAAGCTTGATTAGGCTGGTCAGACATTCAGATGGAAGGTGTTATTAACTTAGATTGTGTCCACTCAAGAATATCTGGACATCAGATTAAGAAGGTAATCCCAGGCTGTCTTCTTTTAAGATGCACTGTGATTCTGTTTGAATTTTAGCAACACCATTGCATATCTCTATTTCTTTGTGTATGCGTTTGTCTGTTTGTGTGCAATTCTGCATTTTTTAAATATACATTTTCTCTGTTTCTCTGCAATAAAGAAAGGTTTCAGCCAGTTACAATAACCCTAACTATTGTTGTTTCTTGATGCAGAGGCAGGAGTAGGAAGAAATGATTGATCTAAGCTGTTCTGCAGATTTTTGCAACTCGGCAGAGCACACACAGCCCCAGCAAAGGAGAAAGGAAAAAACTGATAGTTTTATCTGTTTATCTTTTCTGCCAAGTACCCAGCTATAGAATACTAGGGCACTGTTTCATTTTGCTTTGAGGGAGTGCATTGAAATGGAAGTTCCCTAGAGATTTATTCTGAACTGAAACTGTATTTGGAGGAGAGAATTCTGATTGCTTTGAGTTCAGAGAAGCTAGAAGATGAGCTGAGGCAAACATTCCTGTCAATAGGAACACCAGATGACTCAGGCATCTGTTTCCGAATGTTGCAAAAAGAAATACTGACTTTACAAGCATTTGAAAAACACTAACACTGAGCCAACTCGGCAGCCAAAAATAAATAGATTCAGCTCTGATCCTAAATAGGTGATATTGTGGAATCACAGATATTGGACTTACTTTGGAACTGTGGAGGTCTCCTAAGACATGGGTCCCCAACCTGTGAGCTGTGGCCTGATAGTGGGCCAAGGCCTATTGGTCATTGGGCCACATGAGTGGCCCCACTCACACGAATGTTGCCGCGAGCGTTGTGTGCTTTCGCAGCCCCACTCATGTGAGCACTCATGGCCCCACTTGCACAAGCAATGACTGTTCATGTGTGTGCATGTGCACCTGCATTCACCCCCCCCCATAAAACCATTCCTTCTTTTCCCCCTCCTCCCGCTCTGGGCCGCCAACCCCAAAAGGTTTGGGAACTCTGGCCCTACAATGAGGAGTTCTGCTGCTTGCTTTCTTGAAACTTCTAGGAATCGACTGGAAGAATTGCAGCATATACAGGCATTCCACAATGCTATACTGCAAGCGTGCTTAGCAGCTTGTTTTGAAAATCAGAAATTCTCTTGTGCTCTTCATATCACAATTTAGTTCACTAACCGATTGTTAAAGGTTTAAAAGCAATAACATCAATTACTCCCCTGGCTTATCAAGAGACAGTAACCTAATTAGTATGTGGCTAAAGTTGAAGACCAAGGAGAATTTTGATTACTGCTGAGAGAGACAGAGAAGTAATTAAAGCATTGTTGTTATGAGATTCCCATTTAATTAACATTGTGCTCTATCTATCTATCTATCTATCTATCTATCTATCTATCTATCTATCTATCTATCTATCTATCTATCTATCTATCTATCTATCTATCTATCTATCTATCTGTCTAAAAAGAGAGCTGACTTCCTGGAGGCCACAAAGAATCATTCATTTGGAGACAGTGAACAAACTTTGTAGAAAGTTACAATAAAACCAAGGGCAAAAAATGGTAACGTATGCATCATGGCATATGCTTCAGCCCTTTGGTACTTGCATTATGACATCATACTTATGTACCAAAGAGATGGAGAAGCAGGATCTGAGCCAGGGTGTTGTTTATCCCACTTATTGATCTGTTTTATATTATGTAACTAGTTTTGCTGTTTCCCTAATAGGATTCTTAGCCAACTTGATTGCATGATTTTGCTTGCATTATTGCTTTAATCTTGATTATGCATTCTAAGATCCTTAGGGTTGCTATTGTGATTGAGGCATCCTAGGTAGATTAAGTAGATAAATAATGTCACAATACCTGTTTCATCACTTTGATGAAATCTCAACTTGTGGGCACGCCTGTTTTGAAAAAAAAATATTAAAGCATATTTTTGTTAATTACTTTACTCCCATTGTAGTCATGCCTACTTTGCTCCTGTTTTAATCTGCTGACACTATATATTTTTTAAATGTATTTCCTAATTGGTATTTTTCATTTTTGTTTTATTCCATTATTTTAATTGCTTTAGAATTTATTGTAATGGTGTCACACTATAATGTTTTGTCAGGAATTTAAATTATTTTATAATTGAGTATACTGGTGGATCAACAGCAAGATGAAGACAAAAGAGACTGTGGACGCCCTTCTTACTCCAGATGGTGAAACATTAATAGAAGACCAGAAAGTGGAGGAACACAGCTCCTATTTTGTCTCTATCTTTACATCCAAAGGAAATGGGCATTTGAATAGCACAGTCTGTAAATGAATACATAAGGAAAAGGGGAGGGTGTCAATAAGGTTGTGGAAAAAGATCTTCTAGCTAATGCAAACGGCGCTAGTGCTATAATTAACTTGCATTAAAATTTAACACCAGGAAATGAAGATTGCTAGCTCTTCCTATTTCTTTCCAAGGCAATGTGCTACTTGCTTGTCAAGTGCCAGTTGTGAACTCAGAAGCTTCCTGCTCTGACCTTAATATGTTAACTACTAACCAGTTTCACCTCCAACACAGCTCATGTCTCTCCACTAGAGGCCTATGCTACTGTGTAACTTTCTTTGTGAATTAACCATTGTCTGACTACATGTTTTATTCCTATGCTTTGCCTTATAGAATCTCACCAAATGATCTACTGGTTAATGTTCTCTGGACTTGGATGAGCATTCCAGGGGGCTGGGGAAGGAGTAGGGGGTCATAAGACCTTCCCCATAAAGGTAAGCTCTTTTAGGAGTGGATGTCATAGAGTTCTTTTTTTGCCCCTAGCTGTGCTCGCTACAGCTGATTAGGGAGAATCTCTCCAATGCAGTAAATATCTGCTCTTAATTAATAAGTTTTTATTGATTGTAATAATCCTGGAATCTTCTCCTCTGTGTTTATTTGTTGGTATCTGAATCGCAAACGCTACAGCCAGAAATATGGGCCCTGACGAAATACATTTTAGGAATACTGAAAGAACCGTATGAAGATCTGTCAGAACCTCTTATCTTTGAGGAGTCTGGGAAACTGTGGAGGGCGGAGAAGAACAATTGTGATTTTTCTTGTTTGGGGAAAAAATAATGGGGAGGGAAGGTATGACAAATAAAAGGGATTTTTGACAAGAGAGCCTAAGACTGACATCCGGAAAGGCAGTTAATTAAGCGTCGTGAAGACAATGCTACTACAGTATTGCTAAGAATTACAATGGCTTTGTCAGATAGGTTGTGCAAGACAAATCTCCACTTTGTTTGACAGGGTAACTACCGGTACTTCAATGGACAAAGGAAATTTTGTTAGCTTATTTATTTATTTATTTATTTATTTATTTATTCATTCATTCATTCATTCATTCATTCATTCATTCATTCTCAATCCCCAATGACTCTGGGCGGTTCACTAGAGAATATGAGAACTATAAAACAGTAAAAAAAACAATTCTATAAGAAAAGGACAAGCAACAATATCAAAACTGAGCCTTAACCAAAATAGAAACACAGAAAACTGATGGCAGAAGAAGACCTAATGGTCCATCAAGTCTGCCCTTTGAGTTTGTTTCCTTTTTTCTTTCTTTATTATTTGTAATTATTACTTTTATACAGGTAGTCCTCGACTTACGACCACAGTTGAACCCAAAATTTCGGTTGCTAAGTGAGCCCCCATTTTATAATCCTTCTTGCCATGGTTGTTAAGTGAATCACTGCAGTTGCATGGTTGTTAAGTGAATCTGGCTTCTCCATTGACTTTCCTTGTTGGAAATCTGCAAAAGGGCATCACGTGATCCCGGGAC
This sequence comes from Protobothrops mucrosquamatus, assembly GCF_001527695.2. Classification (NCBI taxonomy): domain Eukaryota; kingdom Metazoa; phylum Chordata; class Lepidosauria; order Squamata; family Viperidae; genus Protobothrops; species Protobothrops mucrosquamatus. The sequence continues at coordinate 130,152 of NW_015388137.1, forward strand.
ACTGCAACTGTCGCAAGTATGAATCAGTTGCCACGTCACGACGAAACCGTGCCCACCCCATTGCCGGCAATAGGGAAAAAGTCACGATACATCGCGTGACGTCACGTGACGCCGTGAGTTTCACATGCCTGTTTTATGGAGTATCATGAGCCAAAATTTGGATGGCCAAGAGATGTGCTTTTGTATTGCTGACATCTTGTGGTCATTTGGATTTTTGCAGCCAAGATGTGTACCTCTAAATTAACACAGTGTTTTTTTCTCAATATGGGACGCAGGACTTTCTCTAAGAGAAGCATATAGATTGGAAGCATATTATGTACCCTCTCCATTTTTTTTAGCTCACAATCAACGTCCATTCAGGGTAATTTATCACCACTATTTTAAATTCTGCAATATTTTAATTCTTTAAATTTTAAATTAAAAATTGCTGCAGGAGAACTATTTTTTAGCTGAAAACTGACACAAGTGGAAATCATTTAAAAAAAACCCTTTCCTTTCTATCTTTCTTCTGTTCAGATACAGCCCACCACAAGCTACCTGGGGCCAATTTGGGACCAATAAAACTAGGAGGAAAGAACTTCTCTTAAAGTGTGGTATGAACCAAAAGGGTATACTGTATTCAGCAGGGATTCTGTGTAAATAGGAAATACTCTTTCAGGTTTTGTTACTCTTACTCTCTGGGAGACTTACAATAAACAATCAACATCATACTGGGGAATGTCCCTGTAAAGGCATGTGAAATTGTATGATTCTATGGGAGTGAGCAGCTCTAATAAATGTAAATAAATAAACGGTAAGTTGTATAATAATTGCAAGGGTTCAAGTTCACTTGCATCAGGAAGAATGGTTCCAAGTTAGCCTTGGGGACCTGGGCCTTCTTTCATCCTCACATGATGTATCACAGAGTCTCTGGTTATGCATGTTAGGTGTTACCTGTAACAGAGCAGTACAGAGTGATGTTACATTGCAAAAAGTGCTTGTGGGGTTGTGGATCCTCCTTCCCAAAATGATATCGCATAAGAGTTATATATAATTTTAGAAATATTATTCCCAGAGATTTTGAATTACAATATTTACTCATGGCCAACCCAGCTACTTTTTAACAATAAATACTGCTTTTTATAATAAATCAGAAGCTTTGATTTTTTTAAATTCTTCTGTAAGCATTAATATGGTACAACGTAGGACTCTACTTGGAAACTTCGCAAGCTTTAATATTCTCCTTAATTGTTATGGATACAGCTTAAGTTTCATCCCCAGAAGGGAAAACAGAAACAATCAATTTTATCTTGGTTTCAGGTGAGATGTTCTCGCCTCATCTTTCTGCAGCCTGTTAGGATTAGCAAGTATTGTTACCATACAGGTAAATCTACTGTAAAAGTCCATGAATAAACTTGACATGAACCAGATCTACTTCCACATGTTTGTGAATGTATCTGGTCCTATATGTGTTTGTCAACTGATTCCCATTCTACATGCACTGCTGTTGTATATAAACAACAATAAATAGAAAGAGGCAGCAGATAGTTCTGTTCATCCATTTTTCACTGTAATATTTTGAGCTGCCAAAGCTCTGAAATTTTGAACTAGTTTTATAATGCATATTTATTATTAGTTTCATCTAGCTATTATCAAACCTTTTTTTAAAAAAAATGCTTTACATTGAGCAAGTAAAGGTTATTGTGATCATGGTAAAACCTTGGATAACCACTTCTCCTCTTCTATGGAGAAGTGTAGCTATATTGCAAGATGTCAAATTAGTAAGGATTCCCGATTGTATTAAGATAGAAGAGGAGAACCAGTGTGGTTCCAGATGATGCTGACTAATTTCATGTTTTCTGCAGAAGCTCAAGTTGATTCACATAAAACAGGGGTCTTCAAACGTGGCCCTTTTATGACTTGTGGACTTCAACTGCCAGAATTCCTCAGCCAGCATACCTGGCTGAGGAATTCTGGGAGTTGAAGTCCACAAGTCATAAAAGGGCCACGTTTGAAGACCCCTGACATAGAACCTATCCAGTTTTTTCTCTGTGGTTGACAAAATAATGACTAACTCAAAGTCATCCAATAAGTTTCCATTACTGACGGTGACCTAATTCAGGTTCTAGTCCAGCAACGTAACCAGATATTTAACATGGTAATTTAGTGAAGGGCCACAGGTTCCTAATCCAATAGCCCAGTGGTTCTCAACCTTTTCCTTACCATGGACCGCTTTAAATATCTTTTGTGGCCACAGAGAATGGCCATGGATACCGCAAGACTTAACTGAGGAGTTAAATCATAACATTTCTTCAAGCCTTTGCAGATCTCCTGTGATGACATCACAGCCCCCCAGAGGTCCGCAGATCACAGGTTAAGAATCACTGCAATAACCAATCACTATTCACTGCAAATGTATAAATAGCTCCACTCAAATGAATCCAAGGGTGGTGAGGCAGGCAGGAAAACCAATATCAAAAGGCAAAATGGATATAACTTTTTGAGGGTCATGAGTACAACGTAACAAGGAAGACTCCACTTAGGTATATTTCTGTTATGTTGTACCAAAATACCTTATTCATACAAGCAAAGTAGGTTTTTGAGTCCCTTCTTATTTGATTGGTGCTGTTTTTGCTGAAATGATTATTGATTCTCTTCCTTTGTCAAGTAGCTTGAAAAACCTTATTGTTTGCTCAGGCAGAAGAGTTCACTCAAACATTATCTTGGTTGCTGCCTTCTACATTTGTTGTCAAAGAGTCTACTTTCTTCCCTGGATGATCCTACAAGCAAAAAAACAAAGCCCAGAGTCATTGGATACAAGATGGATGGCAAATAAATTTCCAAAATAAATAAAATAAAATAAAGGATTTAGCTGCATGAGAAATGCTCAGAATTGCTTCAGCTGCAGAAGTGGCATTAATTCAGTCTTTCAGATTTGTAACTGTTATATTTAATGTCATTCTACTTCTATTTTGTCATTTTCTCCAGTTCTTTCTCTTCTATTCTGCTGTCTCTAGATATTGCGAAGTCCACTATCCAGCCTTTTTTTGTCTTTTTTATTGACAATTGTTAAGTCTGTGGTGCTTGTCTGTCTGAATTATAAAGTCCTGGAACGCTTTAGCTTCTCCGTTATTGTTATTATATACATAAAAATGTAAAGTCACTGCTATCTAGTTGGTGTTGGCCTTTATATATATCCAGTTCTTTCCAAGAACCTAGGATGTTATAATGCAGTATATACAGTATATATTTGGATCCAAGCAGTATGGTCTTTTGTACCTGACATATCGACATTTTGACAATGTGCAGATTTTCTAAATGCGGCATCAGTGTGCTAATAACCGCTGGACCACTGTGGTCCGTTTATGCCATAATCTTTCAACTTTGATCTTGATACTTTGTGACCTTTTCCAATTCTTTGTCTTGTACTATCCTTTGGCTGCAGCTGCCAAAAAGGCCAACACAGTGCTGGGCTGCATTAACAGAGGGATAGAATCAAGATCACATGAAGTATTAATACCACTTTACAATGCCTTGGTAAGGCCACACTTAGAATACTGCATCCAATTTTGGTCACCACGATGTAAAAAAGATGTTGAGACTCTAGAAAGAGTACAGAGAGAGCAACAAAGAAGATTAGGGGACTGGAGGCCAAAGCATATAAGGAAAGGTTGATGGAATTGGGTATGTCTAGTTTAATGAAGAGAAGGATGAGGGGGGACATGATAGCAGTGTTCCAATATCTCAGGGCTGCCACAAAGAAGAGGGAGTCAAGCAATTTTCCAAGGCGCCTGAAGGCAGGACAAGAAGCAACAGATGGAAACTAATCAAGGAGAGAAGCAACCTAGAACTAAGGAGAAACTTCCTGACAGTTAGAACAATTAACCAGTGGAACAACCTGCCTCCAGAAGTGGTGAATGCTCCAACACTGGAAGTTTTTAAGAAGAGACTGGACAGCCATTTGTCTGAAATGGTATAGGGTTTCCTGCCTGAGCAGGGGGTTGGATTAGATGACCTCCAAGGTCCCTCCCAACTTTATTATTATTATTATTATTATTATTATTATTATTATTATTATTATTATTATTATTATTACCACATCAATTATCCACACTTTCTTCTTTGCAATGACAGCTAAATCTGGTGTGTTATGAGCCAAGTTTTTATCAGTTTGCATTACGAAATCCTACAATATTTTAACCTGCTCATTTTTGGCTACTTTTTCAATTCTGGGTTTCAACCAATTTTTCATCACTGGCACATAATAATTTTTGCAAGTGTTCTAGTGAATTATTTTGGCAACTCTGTTTTTCCATGTTTTTATTTATAAATAAATAAAATTTATATAATTATAAATTGAAATAAATTAATGTTAATTTTACAGCAATCCTATTAATAGTAATTTATTATAATTTATAATGGCATAAATATAATTGATTACATTATTATTAATAAATATTAATAATAATATAATAGAATATACTATTATTACTATTACTAATATTACTATTATTACTATTATTAAGTATTTTTACTGATGGAGGTCCAAATCCGATGGCACTAACCATTTGGCACCTCATGTCCAAATGAGTAGGGTAATATAGGGTGTAGATCAGGGGTAGGCAACCTTGGCTCTTTTATGACTCGTGGACTTCAACTCCCAGAATTCCTGAGCCAGCAGGTGTAGATAGATAGAAAGTTAAGCTTTAACAATCTGATTCTGATGGCATCTCAGAGGTTGCTAATCTGAGGTCACTTCCTTTTGCCTGCCTTTTCAGGCACATGTACCCAGAGCACATGATTTTGGAGTTTCCTCTGGGTAGGATATAGCTAGCTAGTGCTAGGTTTTGCCTGTCCTTATAATGTATTTCCTATAACTAAATCTCATTTTTGGTATACTTCTAAAACTACTTCACTAATCCCTGGATGTGTGCAGATTCCTGTTCTCTGGAATGCTCAAAGGTGCACGTGGAATACTTCAGCCTCCAACCTTTGCAATCTGTATAAGCATCATTAAAGTCAAAGATGAAATTGTTGATTGTGGAATGTCTCTTCTCAGATGAATCCCTTTGAGGAAACCATGTGAGCCTTTGGGGTTGATATTCACCCTCGGACACAGATTTTGTTAAATGTCAGTTTGCTTGGTGTATATGTTGTTGTTAGTAGCAAAGTTGTGTCCAACCCATCGCGACCCCATGGATAACGTTCCTCCAGGCCTTCCTGTCCTCTACCATCTTCTGGAGTCCATTTAAGCTCACGCCTACTGCTTCAGTGACTCCATCCAGCCACCTCATTCTCTGTCGTCCCCTTCTTCTATTGCCCTCAATCTTTCCCAGCATTAGGACCTTCTCCAGTGAGTCCTTCCTTCTCATTAGGTGGCTAAAGTACTTGAGTTTCAACTTCAGGATCTGGCCTTCTAAAGAGCAGTCAGGGTTGATCTCTAGGACTGACCGGTTTGATCGCCTTGCAGTCCATGGGACCCGCAGGAGTCTTCTCCAGCACCATAGTTCAAAGGCCTCAATTCTTTTGCGCTCAGACTTTCTTATGGTCCAACTTTCACAGCCATACATTGCAACTGGGAAAACCATGGCCTTGACTATACGTGCTTTTGTTGGCAGGGTGATGTCTCTGCTTTTTAGTATGCTGTCTAGATTTGTCATAGCTTTTCTCCCCAGGAGCATCTTTTAATTTCTTGGCTGCCGTCCCCATCTGCGGTGATCTTGGAGCCCAGGAAAATAAAATCTGTGTATATGCCCAGCCATAAGCAGCATAAGGAAAATAGAGAGTATATCAGACTTTGATTTTAGTCATGTTAAATATAAATAAATAAAATGCCTGACAATTCACTTCATTTTTATTATAATAAACAATTGCATTTTAAGCAGAGTTCTCTGAGCAAGCTATAGAGATTAAGATGAGCAAATTTACACTAAACGTTTATGATTTTCTTGGGCTCTCATACATTATTCAACTATGCAAAACTGATCTGGACAGATGAGAAAACTGGCATACTGAAGTGCAGACAGAGTCACACTTGGCCTGCAGGTTGAAGTTTTGATTAGAAAATCAGCCGCTGTATGGAGCAAAGGTGGGAAAACAGAAATAAAATTTCTCTGTCTTCCTGCACAGTTCCTCTTTGAGTAAATAGGGCTTATTTATGCTGTTGATTGACTATGTGCCATCATAGTCAACAGATGGCACATAATAGGTTTTCTCTATGATGATTTGTTCTCAAAAATTTCTGTTTTCAGATTTTCAAATGGTGCATTGATCACTGTTCTAACTGAAGTCATTCACCTTGCTGCCAGTCATCATTCTTTCTTTCCTTCCATCTTTCCAACATTAGAGCTTTCTTCATAGACTGTCCAAAATAGGTTAATTTGAGCCTCCTTACATTGGAAAAACTGCCCTCACTGTAAGTTGTAGAAATTTGTCCAAACAGACTGAATTTTCTTTGCAGAACCTGTTTTTTTAACGGTGTAACTTCAAAAAGCATTCCTAACAGAAAGTGGTAACATATGGAAACTTGTCATATAGAAGACAAAATGAAGCCAAACATGTGGCTTTATTGAGACTCACATTTTAGCTATAGAAATGACATAGAGCACAAGTTCAAAAGACATGCCAAAGATTTGAACTGATGGCAGAACTCATTCAAAAGTTTAAATGGAATTCTTCTGCCAAGGGGCGGGTGGGAGGAGGGAGAGAGGGAGGGAGNGAGAGAGAGAGAGAGAGAGAGAGAGAATATGACTAACAATTGTGTAGGCAAGTTGAAAACCCTGCAGATTTATAATTATGAATCTTTTAGAGATATACATTTTTGTGGAAATAATAATGTAGCTTAATTTTATGAACTCTGGAAAATAGTTGCTGTGTTACTATGAAGCCAACTTAGCATATTATTAATATGGAAAACAAATCTGTCTTTTCTGTTAAACTGGAGAAAAGGACCAACAAAGGCATTTGTGTGAATCCATTTAGCATATTCATGCTTAGCACTGTACCTTAACCTGATGGGGATAACCCACAAATAAGACCTGGTGAGATCCTGCCAAACCAAATATGTAGCCCCAGATACTTAAGTCGCCTGCCTAAAAGCGTCTGTGAATGAACCTGGAGAAGAAAACACACTCCATGTTTAGACTAGATATTTAATTTATAACTGGAATCTAATTAGCTAGGTTAGATTGGGTTAAAATGCTCACTTAGTTCAGTGGCATCTCATTTTGGCTGGTGCCCTTGATCAGGAAGAAATTACCCTTTGGGAATGCACATACTTCATTTTTCCAGAAAACTGCTTTGGGCAAGGAACTTTCCCTGAAATTTTAGTGAAAACAGCAGGGGTGAAAAAGTAATGACCCTCGGATGAAACTTTCTGAAGGTCAGTAGCAAGGCAAGCTCTGAATTTCAAAGACTGCTGCTGAAGCTAAGGGAGTACAAAGCTGCAAACTGGCCAGCTAAAACTGAAATTACTGTTTATAAAAATGAATTTGACCTTTTTAGCAGTTCAGTGCGGTCACTACTTTAAGTCCCCCAGCCCTCAGAAACTGTTTCAAAGTGCCCCAGGCCAAGCCTCACTGCTGCCAATTTCAGAACAGTGAAGAAGAGATTAAAGCCTGCAGTTGACCAATGGGAGAAGGCAAAAGATGGAACCTAACCTGTGATCTGCCCTCATCTGATTTGACAGGTATGTCATCCCTTTGGAAAAAGTTGGAGCATTCTTGAAGGGGAAAGGAGAAGTTAGAAAATCTAACAGTCTGGCAAAAGATGGAAGGTTGTAAGTTTAGACCTATGGGAAGAAAGAAGAGTCCAGGAGCTCCAGAAATGCAAACAAAACTTTTGTTGTGCGAGTCTGAGATTGGTGCCAAAGGATCCAGAGCTGGTGTTTCTCACTGGAAAGTTAAAACTGACATGATATCCTCAAATTAAATAAACTGTGAATATATTGCATTCTTATCTCTTTCAAAATATATAAATAAATAAAAGGCTAAGACTTTTCTTATATTCCACGACACTGTATGTTTCTCACAGGATCAAGGATGAGTAGAAACGGGTATCTTTAACTCAACTGATATGCAGTGATAATTTTGCAGCAAACAAATAAAAAGTGATATTAAAAAAATATAGCAGCTTAGGTATAGCAAGCTGGAGTTGGGTCCTGGCTAAAAGACTGCAAAGTAGGAAGCTTAAGTTAGAATATAAAACATATAGGAGGAGGCTAAAATATATAAACATGGGAGGCTAAAACATATAAGAAACGGTTGCTGGAATTGGGTATGTCTAGTTTAATGAAGAGAAGGATGAGGGGGGACATGATAGCAGTGTTCCAATATCTCAGGGGCTGCCACAAAGAAGAGGGAGTCAAGCTATTCTCCAAAGTGCCTGAAGGAAGGACAAGAAGCAACGGGTGGAAACTAATCAAGGAGAGAAGCAATCTAGAACTAAGGAGAAACTTCCTGACAGTTAGAACAATTAACTTCTGGAGGCAGGTTGTTCCACTGATTAATTGTTCTAACTGTCAGGAAATTTCTCCTTAGTTCTAGGTTGCTTCTTTCCAATACTGGAAGTTTTTAAGAAGAGATTGGACAACCATTTGTCTGAAATGGTATAGGGTTTCCTGCCTGAGCAGGGGATTGGACTAGAAGACCTCCAAGGTCGCTCTCAACTCTATTATTCTGTTATTCTGAATCTAGTTTCTTTTTTATGAAGGTGGCCACTTTCTTACATCACCATCACTGCATGGTGGTGGGTTAATAATATTATCAATCTGCATGGACTGTTTTAAGAGTATGAAGCTGCTGAGACACAAACAGAGTTAGTGCTATTAATTATAGCTGGAAAATCTACTTAGTGCAAGCTTACAGAGAGAACTTGCAATATTTTTATTCTCCCTCTAAGAGTGCCCATATCCTTTGGCAGATGGACAGATTTGTGCTGTCCTCTAGTCGATTTCCTAGAAAAAGCAGACAAACATTGACATAACTCTCTGGATTGAGCCATCGGATATAATTGCTTAGTACTACACTTTTATATCTTTTTCAAAGACTGGCTTTGGGTCACTTGCCACAGTTGGTTTAAAATTCTCTGGAGAAGTCATTGAACAGAACCATAAATCTTCCACGAACCCCAATTTCCAAATACTGTAACTGCTTTGTGATAGACATAATGATTGAGAAGGAGATTGCCACTGCTGGAGGTAGTGTTCTACACTACTATAATAATCGTATCAAAGTTTGACTTAGTCAATGTGTTCTTCCAGAAAAATAAGTCATTTTCCTCCCTGTGACCTTTTAGGTAATTTTTTTAAGGTTTCGGAAATAAAGAAACCTACTTGATATTGCAACAGCTATTTGAAATTACAGAACTGGAGATTGGCAGAGAATGAAATGTAAGCTGCATCCAGGGCATGTCTAAAATACATGTTAGAATCTGAAAGTGTACATAACTCAAGCCGAAATCCTTTAATGTAGTTATTTAATTATGTTTGGAACCTGACCAGGCAAATATAGAGTGATTCATTTCCTTTCACTAAAAAGAAGGTAGCTTGGAGGTGATTAAATATAGAAACAGCAGCAAGCATAAAAATGAACTAGCTCTGTTCAGTTATATAAGTATACACTGGAATTATATGTTTAAAAAGTCTGTCTGTCTGTCTATCTGACCCAGAAAAGAGAATTGGGTACAAGAATGGAAGCTTTGGTTTTGGGGGGAAGCTAGGCAGAAGACTAAAGAAGAGGTTCAACATAGAAGTGGACAGTGTTTTGGTTGAACTGAAAGACAGTCAAGCAATGCTGACCACACTCCATTAATCCAAGTCTTCCCTTCCCTTCCTTTCTCTCCCCTTCTCTCCCCTATTTGCCCATTAATGTTTCAGTTCCTTTTAAAGGATATTGCAGAACTAACATCAAGTTATCTGCAAAAGTCCTTAAGTTATATGTTTCTTTTTTTTAATCTTTACTCTCACAATGGCCCATCTTGTCTTATATCTCTATTTCAGTGTTTCAAAAACCAAAATAAACAAGAAAAGAGACAGTGGACTTTCCTATCTTGTTCCTTTTTATATCTCACAGGGTTTTGTCAAACTTCCATTGACAAATATTTGTGTTTTCTGTGAAGTGTAAATCGATCTTACCCATTTATAAAATATCTTCCAAATCTTGAATAAGAAAGTCCAATTCAAATTGTCAAATGCCTTCTCTGCACCTAAGAAAATCAATGCAGCTTGCTTTTCATTATGTTGTTCCAAGCAGGGCTTTTTTTTGTCATAGAACGCCCAGAATGGAGTTCCGGCACCTTTTTTTGGATGGAACCTTGTAGGGTAGGCAAGGCTGGTTGTATGATGTGTCTGAATTCCGGCACCTTTTTTTCCCCCCCAAAAAAGCACTGGTTCCAAGTATTCCAAAATGTCTAATTCTTTTCTAACATTGTCATTTAACTGTCTTTTAGATAAATGCCCACATTAATCCTCATTAATATTTTCTTGTTAAAATCAAATCTTGTCCCTTTTCAAGCATTAGTACTATACTGTCCTCTTTTCAGCTCTGGCATTTTTCCTCCCTGTAAAATAGAGTTCATTGTGTTTTGTAAAAGTTGTAGAAGTTCATCCTCAAAATATTTTCAATAAGAACCTAACAATCCATCTAGGCCAGGCACAGTTCCTGGTTTAATCTTATCCCTTAAAGTTATAGGTCAGTTCATAATCTCTCTTCCTGTGTAATTTTCGGTAATTTTTTTTTAGATATTCATCCATTTTTCTCTAGAGAGCTATCATTTATTTTATACAAGTTGAAACAATATTGATGAAGTATGGCCACATTGTCCATTAATTCAGTATCTGAATTTTGTAATTTCAATATAATTTTCTTTTCTTTTTCTTTTCATAATTTATATGCTATTCTTTTCCCTGGTTTATTGCCAAAATTTGTTTTGCTTTACATAATTCACTTATATTTCAATTTTTTTATTGATAACATAGACAGTTGCTATTGTAAAAGTTTAATTTGCTGGAAAATTCTTAGCGTCTCTGGAAATTTCTTTAATTCTCTTCATGTCTTTAATTCTTTTCTCTTTATCTCATCCAAAATTACTTGTATTTTCTCTTGACTTTCTTTTTAACTTTACTACTATGTTATATAAAATAACCCTTAATAAAATTAAAGGTTATTTATCAAAAATTGTCTTTGACCTGATTTTACTTGCATCTCAGACTATTCTCAAACCAGTGCATTTATCTAAGTTAATTTTTTTAAAAGAATAATTTCTTTTTTTACAGTCCTGTACTATTGCTTTTTTCTGAAGCAACATTTCATTTAGTCTCCATCTAAAAGAACTAGAACTTCTTTTATAAAACAAACTCATAGGATTATGATGTGAAAATGTCTTTGGTAATTACGTTAGAAACCTTAGTAGCCAAGTTCTTTGAATTCCATCATGTCTCTTCTTGAAAAATATGTGCATTCTTTTGAATTGCCAGTTTTCAGTCTCCATAAATCAACCAGTCCTAAATTTCCATCAAATCAAAGACAATTTTTTGCCTTGTGTGATTTTAATATTTTTCTCTGAAATCTTATCCAATTGTGGGGAGATGACTCGATTCCAACACAAATTTTCATCAGAGAATCTTATTAATCTCCTCATAAGTTATTTGTAGAGCAATACTTTATCCTCATTTGAGACATAAATTCCCAATATCAAAGTCTTAGTCCCATGCAACAACCCCAACAAATCTACCACATTTACCAGTCAGTACAGTATACAAAATAACACAGTTTCCTTTTTCTTTTTTGTTCCTGTTGAAATAAATTCTACACCCAAATTTCAGCAAAATAACACTCATTTTCTCAGATTTGCTCCTGACAGCTGATAGTCTTCTGGGCTAAGTCAAGGGGCTAGTCATTACCCATCAAGCTCTCTAAAGCTGTTCTTCAGATAATAGCTGTCTGCTTTACACAGTTTGATAAGAAGGAAAAGCTATGGATATCAATCTCTAGAGCCCAAGAGTTAGCCCATCAATTTAACAGTTTACCCCCTGACGTCAGGCTAACCTCCACATTTTATTCTTCAGGAAGCAGATAACAAACCATGATCATTTGCGAGGCTTTTAGTCAATGGGTTTCATGAAAGACAACAGCCAGCTTCCAAAGTTTTTAATGATTTTAATATTTGTGGAAATTAATGAATATTTTAATGTAATATGGTGGAATGTACTCCAATGTCATAGGAAGGAGGGTTCTTTCCCAGGGAGCAAAGCGACAACATAATTTGGAATCTTTGATATGCAGGAAATTTTAAAAAGAGTTTAAAAAGAAGTGGTTGGAAAGGATTAAACGAGTAGTCTCCTAAAAAGCGAGCAGAAGGTAATTATAAAACCGATGAAGCAATTTTGGGTTGAAACTGAAGTGACAGGGTACTGAAAGGAATATTTTAGGAAGCGACAGTGCTATGTGGTGTGCTGAGGTCTGGAATTGAAAAGAATGCTATTCATGTCAGTGCACAAGAAAAATAATGTGAGAATGTTGGAGATGGTATAACTACAAAAAAATAAAATATGCACTTGATTTACAGAGGGAATGTGTGACTTTGTACTGTGTATAAATATGACATCTGTGCCTGATAATTGGAATGATGCTGTTGTTTTTCCCTACACAAAGAGCAAAGTAGCAAGACTTTGGAAAACCTACTGGGAATTAATCTGTTAAGTGTGTTAGGAAAGGTGTTAGAATTCTAGTTGAAGGGGCATGAAAGTGCACTACAACTTCATGGTGAGCGTGAATTTTATTTTCTTCAAGCAAGTCTCTGAGAAATGCATGTATGTCCGAAAGAAGTTCATTGTGGATTTGATGGCTTAGGGAACATGTATGATGAAGTGCACAGGCTTGAATTACGAGGTGTTTTATGCAAATACAGAGTTGCAAGTTGGTGGCTAGATGCGTTCAGAGCAAAGTGTGATGAATTAAAGCATGCAGGAGAAAGGCATGTTTAGCTAATGGCTTTAATAATAAACAGGGAACGTGTGGTGACTCCTTGATTGCTTAATGGATTGATGGAGAAGTATAGAGGGGCTGTTTGTTAAAGGGGTGTGTGTAGGTGGAAGTGTGTGAAATGTGTCCTTTTCTGTATGCATAAAATGCTATGTGGTTAGCTGAGAGCCCAAATGATTGACAGTGAAAGAATAGATTGTATAAAGGAACATCTAAAAAGTAATCCACTGAAGACCAAGATAGTTGTGTTTTGCAAGGCAAATATAGCGAGCAATTTATGCATAAATGGTAAAAATAGCAGTCAACGCATTTCTGTACCTTTGTAGAATTTTACTAAAGAGGGAAGAAATGGATGGTGAAATTTAAGAAGTTCTAAATGCTGAGAGAAAAGTAGTAGACACAACGAAGGAATTAATGTTTGTCATAAGAAGTTATGTACATAAGAGCATGCTTGTGCCCACTCTGTTATATGAAACTGAGAAGCAGATATGACAAGACAAGATAAACATAAAAATAAAATGAATGTAGTGGAAATGGGGTATTCAACAAATATGTGAAGATACAGGATCAAGAATAAGTGGGTGTAAAATGAATATGGTTCAAAAGTGGGTTGCCAATATTGTACAAAAGAGCTGTGTTACAATGGTTTAGTCATGTAGCAATAATAAATCTACTCAAACCTGAAGGAAGAATGAATGGAAGGAAGGAAAAGACTTTTGGAGAGACACTGGCTGAGCTAGGGGGAGAAGTCAAATGGAGAATTAGTCTGGAGTCCCTTCATGGGCACAAGAGGGCAAAATCTGATCCCCTCCTTTGAATGCTGTTGAACCTTAGCTAGTTTTACCCAACTGCAAACTATCAATCTGAAAAAAATTCCTGTGCATAGGCTTGAGCAATAAAATAGCTAATTGATCTCTTCTCATGTGGATCTGGTTCTTGTGCCTGGCAAAGACTGAGAATTCATGGAGAAGTGGAATTGATAAAATCCTTTAAAAAAGAGAGAAACAGTGTTTTGACATGGTAAAAGCAAAGTTCACTTAAAGGCATTCAAAGGTATGAAGAAAAACAGAATTTGGTGTAAATTATATTTAGATTTCTTTTTCTTATCTCCATTTGAATCTCTTTTGTTCATTATTTCTTACTTTTTTCAATACTTTTTTTCAGTACTTTCAATACTTTGGAGAGTACTGGAGAAGTATGGAATATTATTCTGGGAGGGGTATATAAAGACTTTAATGGTAGGAAGGAAATAGTAAAAGCCGGGGTCAGAAGGAAGTGAAAAGGAGGAGGTGAAGGCAGTGCAAATCATGATCATTCACATAAATAGTGTTTCTGCAGGACAAATTACAGTAACTATGTCAGCATATAAAATGAAAAAAAAATGGAAATCTATGTACAGATGTGCAGCCCAATACTTTACTTAGAAATGTTCCTGCTTCTCTGAGGCTTTGATAAGCAAAGGGCATTCTGAGAGAGAAAGGCACGAATGGAGAGTAATGTTGTCTGATGGACTGTCATAGCTACCATCACAGCCATTTGTTGAAAATGCAAGCCCTAATTCAGGGCAGCTATTTCCAGGTACATCCACCAGCTTCCAAAATGTTCCTGTCTTTGCTCCTAACTGGGCTCTGGAGTCTCAGCAAAATCTTTTCCACATTATCTTCTACCCAAGAGTCTTTTAGCTACAGTCTAAAGTAGAACCATTTGATTTCTGAACTTCAGTGTTTTCCTCCAGAACTCATTTCTAGGGTCACTCAGGCCCAAGTCACTTCCTGTTTGGACTACTGTAACATGTTATACATAAAGCTGCTCTTGAAATCCATCTAGAAGCTTCAGCCAGTCTATACAGCAGCAACATGCACAGTTTGGGGCACTGTTTCACAACTGCTGTATGGAATGGTTACTGGTTACCTTCAAGTCAATTCAAAGTGCTAGTTGTCAGCTTTAAAGCCCTGAATAAAACAGGGCCATGTTAATTGTGGGATCCTCTCTCCATCTGCCCGTCCCATCAGATCTGACAGTGTGGGCCTGCTCTGGGTCCCTCTATCAAACAACATCATTTGGTGTGACTTAGGACGCAGGCCTTTTCTGTATCAGTGCCTCCCCTCTGAGTTCTAGGGGACCCTACTCTGACTCTCCTCAAGAACTGAGCCAGATTGCGAATTCAGTTCATGTGTTCATTCACAGTATACATGTTCAATTGCGGTGAGGTTTTTAGAGTCACCGGTTAGATTATGATGGTCTATAACGGGGGGGGGGGGGCAGGGAGAAGTTTGTCTTTTTAATATATGATTGATGTCTTTAAATAATGAGATGTCTTTGTGATGTGAGAAGTTAGAGAGGCTCCGAACCACTGGAGAAATGATACAGTGCAAGACTTGCAATATTCCTCATCCACCTCATGAGAATGTCATTGACATTTTCTTCTCAGCTGGAAAAAAAATATGAAAGCTAAAAGATTTTTTTTTAAAAAAAATCCACGAAGAACACTTGAGCAACAGTGCAATTCCATTTAAAGGTCATAAAATAAAAAACATTGCATCTCCATCTTTTATCCAGAGGGTGGGGAGTCGGCTGATAGTGTTAGATCGCGCAGGCAGTAAGACACGAGTCGAGTGACAGTCAGCTCTTGGTTTATTGGCAAGGCATGAAGTAAATCCGGACTGGCTCTCTGGGCCAGGGGAGCCCTCTTTTATGGGATTCCCCTGGCTTGTAATCA
>NW_015388137.1:149145-155313 GCF_001527695.2 Protobothrops mucrosquamatus
CCCTGTTGCTAGTTAGCCAACCAGCAACGGGCATGAAACTGTATGCAGATGGAGAAGGGCAATCACCCTTAATGGGCGATCAATGGTGAAGGGCAATCACCCTTAATGGGCGATCAATGGTGAAGGGCAATCACCCTTAATGGGTGATCAGGATATGCATAGGGGATTAAGGGGGGGAAATACAAAGAACACAACAGATAGACAGTTGGTTCAGAGGAAAAAACTTGTCACATCTTTTCTGACCACACAAATGCAACATGTGCTAAGCCACCCAAAGCAGCTTTCTTTCTTTCTTTCTTTCTTTCTTTCTTTCTTTCTTTCTTTCTTTCTTTCTTTCTTTCTTTCTTTCTTTCTTTCTCTCTCCCTCTCTCTCTCTCTTTCTCTCTCTCTTTTTTTTTCTTTTTTCCTCCCCAACAAAGACTCTGGAGAATTAGCAGCTCTGTCAGGACTGTAGGTCTCATGATGTATTGCTGCTCAGTCACGCATGCACTCTGGATAGAGGATCACATGTTTCCCTTGACAGGAAGGAATGCTCTCTGCCCCCCCCCCACTCCAAGGTTACCTTGGTTGAAAACATACAACGGAACACAGATGCTAATGAGAAAATAAATGCACAGTGCAACCTTGTGAAATGGGATTGCCAAAGCTGTCAGGCTATCCCAGCCAATGAATTCCAAGGAGCAGCTCACTGTAGCTTCCAGTGCGGAGCCTGCTAGAGACGAGCAGGCATCGATTATGTGTTTAGTTGTGAGTTATAGTCTGCGCTCTAGCTTAGAGAGAGGGGAGAATTCGATAGTTGCTGAACTTGAAAAAATATTGTTCTGCTTTCAGACAGTGAAAAGATTTATATGGAGGAAGTTTAATTGAGCTCAGGAGCAGGTGGATTTGGGGCTTGCTAGACCTACGAGCATTTCACCCTAAGCAGTGCAAAAGAAGAAGGTCAAATGGAAGTGTATCCTGAGGATTTTGCATCAGGTCATCCCTGAATACACACTTTACTTACTTACTTACTTATTTACTTAAAACAGTTCCAGGTAGTCCTCAACTTACAGCCCTTCATTTAGTGACCAAAGTTGCAACAGCCCTGAAAAAAATGATCTATCACCATTTTTCCCCACTTACGACTATTGCAGTATCTGATGGTCATGTGATCAAAATCTGGTCACTTGGAAACTGGCATGTACCTATGATGCTTGCAGTGTCCTGGTGTCATATTGACCACCTTTTGTGACCTTCTGACAAGAAGTTGTCACTGGGGAAGCCAGATTCACTTAACAACCGTGTTACTAACTTAAAAACTGCAGTGATTCACTTAACAGCTTGTCAAGGAAGTTTGTAAAACTCACATAACAACTTAGCAATGGTCGATGTGGTTGCAAGTTGAGGATTTACCTGTATACAGCTGCACATCTTATATCACACTCTGGATGTGATATAAGTGTATATCAGTGTATCATTAATGCTTACGTATAGCTATTAAAACCAATAACAGTAGAAATTTGCACCTTCATATGCAATCCATCAATCTCACCCTATCCCAGTGCTTGGGGGAAAAAAATCAGGTCTTAAGTGCTTTTCAGGTGATGATCCCCTTCCTACAACCTCTTCTCCATTCTCTTGTTTTCTCTGCTAAACTGGCAGGTCTGCGTGCTTTGTACTTCCACAACTGGGTCCATCTCACAGATGATCTGGTGGGCTATCAAGGGCCAACCTACTGAAGAAGAGGATGTACAAGCTACTCGGTGGGCTGCTGGGAGTGGAATTTAAATAGCGGGGAAGGCTGAAATGGATATCTGCAAGTGGTAAGGTAGGAAGGTCAAACTTTTACATGCATTTGAAAAATAAAATAAAAAACAAAACCTGCTTAAGCGTTTTATATTTATTTATTTATTTATTTATTTATTTATTTATTTATTTATTTATTTATTTATTTATTTATTTATTTATTTATTTATTCCTTCATTTGTTCGCTTGCTTGCATTTTATACAGGGGATCCGTGACTTATGAGCTCGGTCAGGACCAGAATTTCAGTGTTAAGGAAGGTGGTTGTTAAATGAGTCACAGTCCATTTTGTGACCATTTTGCCAAGGTTGTTAAGCAAATCACTGTGGTTATTAAGTGAATCAGTTAAGTGAATTAGCTTCCCCCATTGATTTTGCTTGTTGGATGCCAGTTGGGAAAGTCTTGAATGCCAATCACTTGATCCCTGAATGCTGCACCTATTGTATTTACATGCTGGTTACCAAAGCACCTGAATTTTGATCACATGATCATGGGGATGCTGCTTGTAGATGCGAGGATTGCTTGTAAATTACTTTTTTCGGTACTGTTGTAATTTTGAACAGTCACTAAACAAATGGCTGTACCTTGAGGACATCTATAGAGCCTCTCCTTTGTGATTGTGCTGATATTGTGACTGAGGGTATCTGGCAGGCTCCTTCTTTTTGTTATCTATCCCTAGTAGTATTTTACATTTCTTTACTGCACTAAATTGAATAAGCAACAGGGCTGGCCATTGACTGAAACAAGATGTAGGTTTCAGAGAAACTTTGATTTGTGACCCAACATACCTGCTTTCTTTTTGTTGAACCTCATCCCAATGCAGTAATTTTCTTCACTGGTTTACCATACTTTACCAGAGTGTGAGGCAAAACGTTTTTTAAAAACCCTGAAAATAATTTTTAACTGATTGATTTTGCTGCTGTGAATATTGATACATGTAATCATTTCCAAAGCTACGTTATATTTCTGATGCCCCCCAGCCCACTATTTGTGGAGTCTTATGTAAGACCCTCCCTTTAAAAGCATCCTGCCTGATAAAATTAAAATTTAATTTTGAGATAAATACTGTGTGATCAAAACCCCATCCTGTTTTCTTATACATATGATGTAGATAAAAAGGGGGGGTCTTTAGCCACATGGTTGTGTCTGCCATTTTGAGATTTTACCCTTCCCCTGGACTCCCTTGACTGATTTGAGTTCAAACACTTTAGCAGTGTAGCCCATGCTGTTCCACTGGAGCCAAGAATTCAATTTGTGTGGTTCTATTCTGAGATCAGGTCTCCCCTATATTTCCTTACCCAAAATTTAATTTAATGAGATAAATGCAAGCATGTATGTGCATACATAGAGACATCTATTCAATCTCTTGGCCTGCAGAGATTATATCACAAAGCAATAGTTGACGTTTTCTCTTAAATATCACTCTTGAAAATAACATTTTCAAAAATACTTAATATTTAAATATATTTGTTTAAATAAAGGCCTAGCTCTTTCATAAAAGCTGAGCATCCAGAAGATAGTTGTTTAAAAAAATGTGTGCATGAGGTTAGCTTTCAGTTCTCAGCTGTTTTGTCTCATTTGTGCAAAGAATACTACTAAAAAGGATATGCACACAAACCTTATGCACACAATCTTTACAATTTTTTTTTTACATTCTGCTATACCCCATAACAATACATTAGAGTTCCAGTAGCCTTTACTCTGTCTCTGCCTGGCCTGTCTCAAAGGCTGACAGTGCTGATTTCTGATTTATAGGAGTATTGGAGTGGAAAGTGATCTCCCCTGCTTTCAGAACAGTTCAAAAGGAAAGTGTCACAGAAACAAACAGAAAACTGATGGCAGAAAAAGACCTAGTGGCTCTCTGAGTCTGCCCTTTGAGTTTCTTCTTTCTTTCTTTCTTTCTTTCTTTCTTTCTTTCTTTCTTTCTTTCTTTCTTTCTTTCTTTCTTTCCTTCTTTCTTTCTTTCTTTCTTTCTTCCTTCCTTCCTTCCTTCCTTCTTATTTTTTAATCATTGTTTTTACATTTTATTAATTCATCTATAAAAATCTGGGCATAAAGATCTTTAATTTAATTAATTGGAATTATTCCATTGAATTACAATGCTGTTTTTGAAATGATCTTAACTCCCTATTAGCAGTGCTTTTTTTCTAAAAAAAAAAAAAAAAAAAAAAAGGTGCCGGAACTCACACATGTCATACAACCCACCTTGCCTACCCTACAAGGTTCCACCCAAAAAAGGTGCCTGAACTCCGTTCTGGGCGTTCTATGAGGAAAAAAAGCCCTGCCTATTAGTATAATACCATTACCAGTTGTTAATGTATTTAATAATACATTTTGAAAGGAATGATAAAGGAGCGCCTACGTATCTAGAAAATACATTGAAAAATAAATGGAATAACAATATTCCTGCTCCCTAGAAATATGGTAAGGTTAGGCTATTTTTATTTATTTATTTTTTTTGTAGAAGGACAGTGAATATTAGGGGACAAACTGCACATTTTATTTTGAAAGTTTGAAGGTCCTTGCTTCATTGCAGAACTTTCAATCAGTATTTGCCTGACCAAATTCTCCCCATGGATTTATATGAGTAATGCTGTAATGACAGCAGTACAGCTTGTAACAGACAGAATCATTACAGCATCATTAGCAAGAAATTGCTCTTGCAATTAGTAATGATTTCCAGATTCATAGTCAAATATTCATGTTCTCCTCATTAAATTAATCTGCTTTTGTCAAGTAAGTGACAAAAAGTGTGGTGTGACAGAAAAAGAAACAATTCCACAATCACTCCCCCCCTTCCCTTTCCTCAACTGATGTTCTTCAAACATTTTGAATGGAAAGAACTGTCTTCCTGGATAAATTACAGTCATTGAGCTTCATGGGCTGTCAGAATATCCAGGTTTGGGAGGAAAAAAAACCCCCTGATTCTGTCCTGTTTGACCTGGTTCTGCACGTAGTCTAAATGGAATAACACTCCTCAGAAAATATTACAGTAGGAGAGAAATGATAACCAAAGACAGGCCAGAAATTATTCTGCCTGTCCTAAAAGTGATAATTTGACAGTAGCTCTGCAGTGTATCAGAAACTGTGGGTTTTGTGGGGGGGGGGAGCATTACCTTCCACAGGGTCAGCTTCAGCGATATAAAGTAGTTGATGACAACAGGCAAATCAGAGCCGCCACATGGCATGAAAATACAACAATATGTCATACCAGGCTGAAATATTTCAAAGGCATAGATGCATCTGTTTAATAATACAAGACGAACCCAGGAGTTTTCAGGCACACAAATGCTGTTCAGACATTACCCCTTGATAAAAATCAATCCAAGTAAAAGTACAGGAAGGGAAACTGGTTTGTTTCTAAATCCTACATCTCTCAGGAGATAGAGAGGTTAAATCTAATATACTTTGTGAGTTTAATTCCTTCTTTATTTTTCTTCCATTAAAAATCAAACTGGAGAAAATGGAAGAGAACTATCATTTTTTAAAAAACTGAATAATTTATGGGAACTTGGCATGTAGGAAGATGATTTTAATCTATAATTCTGAAAACAATTTCCTGATATAATAAGGGAAAAAGAAAAGAAAGGATACACCCTTAACCCAAAGGTGCTTTTTCCAAAAGGCAATTGCACGTTCTTTCTTTTTTTTTCTTTAAAAATGTTTCACTTCTCATCCAAGAAGTTTACAAGTGAAGAAACTTCTTGGATGAGAAGTAAAACATTTTCAAAGGAAAAAAAAAAAAGTCCAATTGCCTTTTGAAAAAAGCACCTTTGGGACAACCATGAAGATTGGATGATTGAGAATCTTCATAGACAGATACTCTCAAGCAATTGCCCACAGTCTGCCAAAATCCATTGTGGTATCCAGTAATATAGTTACTCATAAGGAAGAGAATTCAGAATTTACAAGAGAACACTTAGTTTAAGTAATCATTTCCTCCCCCCATCCTAAAACCCTCCCCCCATCCTAAAACTACTTAGTCTTATCAGGACTGAGAAAAGACAGTTCTTCTCTATTGAGACCTGGACACCTTCCAGGCACTGGGAAAACATTTCAATTGCCTTATTTGGGTGGCCTGCAACAAGGATGTGTAACTATCAGTAGTATCCTGAAGTTTACTTGACCTCACCATGCAGTTTCAAGTGCATGTTAGCTAGGGGCAGGAAGAGAAGACAAGCCTCTAGAATGCCACAGACCTGAGGCCTAAGGCTAGATCTCTCCTCTTCTACCGACTGGAACAGGCCTGAGAGGAAAGAGGACAACTGTGCCCCCATCACCACTCCCAACCCTTTCAGTCAATCCAGAAGAATCACATAATTGATGGCAGTGAAATCCACTGAGGGATGAAGGAGGGCCAGCATAAATATCCTACTCCCATCCTG
>NW_015388137.1:156100-162997 GCF_001527695.2 Protobothrops mucrosquamatus
AACTTTACAAGGAACCAGCTACATATCACCTTCTGGAAGGCCTTGGCAAGCAAGGTCAGATATGCATCTAACATATAGATATCAAAACTTATATTTCCAAGCACCCTGTCCGCTTTTTGGAATGTCACTGGATCAAACTCAGCCCAGATAATTGGACAAGACTGGGTCACAGTTCACCTCTGCAGGGCTAGCACAGGTGGAGAGCAAATGAATCCAAGCAACTTTTCTGCCAGATGCCTGACATAATGCAGCAGCCCTGCAAGTTTTTCCCAGACCCCTATTTACCCAGTAGAAAGGATGTCACTCAAAACAGGAGGATTCAAAAAGGGCAGAGAAATAGATATGTTTCACTGACTTTATCCCACAATAATCCTTAATGTGCTCAGTTCAATTCTTTGTTTTCATCCAGTAAAGCTCTAGACATCTTTTATGATGCTTCATCTCCCAAAGTTCCTCTGAAAACCAGGTCGGCCAGGATCTGCTCACAGAGGGAATCCACATAGCCATAATCTGATCTCCAGCTGCTGTTGCTTGTTCATCTTAGTAGTAATAAAGGGCTTGGTTGAATCATGTACCAGAGCTTTAGGACTTACTCCAAGTACCCTCTGGAACCCCAGAAAGCCCATGAGACAAGCCAATTGTGGGGTAATTCCTATAATGTATTTGCTTCTGCATTGTTGCTTATATTTTATGCATCATGCCCTAAATTCAAGATAATGGAATAGACACCCTGTATTCAGTCTCCTTTTTCCCTTAGTCCTTGATTCTTTGATAAACAAGTAATTTCCAAAATATATGGAATTTTTGCTTTGCTGCTAATTTCAGTTCATTAGCTGACAACGGGTTACTCATCAGTGGTCCGCTGGTTAACCAGCCATCTTGCAGATGTAGTTCCAGCTCTGCAAAGCAGCCTCTCCTTCTCCTAGTTTGAACCATTCCTGAAAAATCCATTCCTTACTTGCATGCACCATCACCGGAACCCAGAAGTCACTTTAGAAAAATTTTCTCCATTGCTGGATTTTTGCCTTTAGTGTGAAGTATTGATGAGAATACTATCTGGGCCCCAATATCTTTCAACTTCCTTTTTACATCCTAAACTCACTCCTGATATGTTGGAGGGGATGCCTTGCAGGATCCTTTGTGCCCACATGATAAGTAGGAAGGGTCTTTGTGCATCAGATCTGTTTGTCAGTCTTTCTGGTGCTTCTTGGATTTGGGCACTGGGAGATATCTGAGATGAAAGATCTGGATGACAAACATAACCTTTGTTTTCTTCTTGGTTGTAATGTACTGAGCTTAACTATGAAACAGGTGCAGGGAGCTGCACTGGAACCATTAGTAGACCATGTAGCCTGCTTGCCAGACTTGCTGTCAACAAGGCTGATTAGTATGTATTTGAGCGGGAGACTACGGTGCATTCATTGGCTGACACCGCCCCAAGCTGAATGTATAAATAGGGGCGGAGCCATCTTTGTTCAAGTTCTGTTTTGTCTTCAATAAAGAAGTACCTGTTTACTACTCCTGCCTCTTCTATGCTGAACCCAGCAGAAAACAGAACATTGGTAATTAGTGATGAATTGCTAGCACTTGGATCAGGTGATGAGTGTTACATATGGAGATCTTTTCTTGGTCACTCAGGATTTTAAAAGCTTCATTGGTGGCTAGAGGTGGGAATCAGTTGCCAAGGTCTAGGGATGACTAGCTTTGTGATCATTTTGCTTCTGATTGTGACATTTTTCCAGCTGTCTTCATTCTCATTTCTGATGAATGTGCATATGTGCACAAACCACACATACATGATAATATAACTTCTAAAAGCTATAATACGCCCTTAGATTAGAAAGCTTGTATTATCAGGGCTTTAAAAAAGCCACTTGTGTCCTGAAATCATTCTGCCATTGGACAGAATCAGCTTTTATGTGTTTATATATATTTAAAATGCAAAACTACCTTGAGTGACTTTGTTAGAAAAGGAAGTCTTAATATAAATGTGGTAAATAAATAAATTCAAAATATACTTATTCATGTGTTTATTATGTGGATTTGTACACCACTCACAAGGAATCTAGAAAGGTATACAGCAGTATTTCTCTCTTTGTTGCATAATCCCATAGCTCAATCCTTCCTAACATACTACCCTCCAAATATGTTTATTTTCCTTATTATTTTGTAATCATATCCCATATGTTTATTAAATAGAAGAGTCTAGAAAGAGAGAGAAAATAATGCACAGACTCTATATTCATATAATGTTCCACATAGGAACATTGCATGCTTCAGCAAATAAAAGACTGTTTTCTCAGGTTATCAGACTTGGACTAGCTGTGAAATATGAGCAATGAATTAGTAATCAGTTATATTAGGAAAAATACACAAAGGAATTTATGTGGAAACTGCCTCAGCTCCTCTCTAGTTTGTGACAGATATAGTACAGAGTTATTTTGAAATCTTTGATGTAGAAATATTTGAATATTTGAATTTGAATAGGTGGGTTCTATCCTGTATTATTTTGGTAATCTACTGATATTGTTTTAGCTTGTTTTAATCTATAATAGAGAGGTGTTTGAATAAAAGAAAAAGAAAAAGAAAGCAAGACATTTTTTTTTTAAAAAAATAAAGATGTTCCTTGCACATCAAAACCTCCAGGAGATACAAATCCCCAAAGGGTGATGGAGCACTTTACGATACATGTGGCTGGAATTATAACAAATTGTTAATTAAAAGAGAATCATATTAAGAACTTTTTTCAATACAGAGCAATAGACCATCCAAGATATCAAGTATTATGGATAGTCCTTGTTTAGCAACTACCTTATACAGCGACCATTTGCAGATACAATGAAATAACTCTGTGGCCTGTCCTTTCCTTTGCAACCTTCACAGGTCTGTAAAGCAAAGGAAAGTGAAAGTAAGCTTAACAACCAAGTTGCAGGTCCCAATTGTGTTCACCAAATGAGATCTACCTGAATTGAATAATCTGAGTAAAATTATAAGAGCAAACTTCAACCATTAATTTGAATGAACCAATATAAAAGCAGAAAGAAAAGAACAGTTTCAGAATTTGGACATGGAAACAACATCTAATGTCTTTCTTATATGAAGGGATTTTTTTGGTCTTTTTCGGAACACCATGATGTAAAAAAGATGTTGAGTCTCTAGAAAGAGTACAGAAAAGAGCAACGGAGATGATTAGGAACTGGAAGTTAAAACATATAAAGAACAGTTGCTGGAATTGGGTATGTCTAGTTTAATGAAAAGAAGGACTAGGGGTGACATAATAGCAGTGTTCTAATATCTAAGGGGCTGCCACTAAGAAGACGGGGGGGGGGGTCAACCTATTCTCCAAAGCACCTGAAGGCAGGACAAGAAGCAATGGATGGAAACTAATTAAGAAGAGAACCAACCTAGAACTAAGGAGAAATTTCCAACAATTATTCAGTGGAATGACTTGCCTCCAAAAGTTGTGAATGCTTCAACACTGGAGGTTTTTAAGATTGGACAACCATTTGTTTGAAATGGAATAGGGTTTCCTGCCTGAGCAGGGGGCTGGACTAGAAGACCTCCAAGCCCCTTCCAACTCTGTTATTCTATAATTCTGTTATAAAGTTTTCCTATTAGCTTTTTCGCCTTTCTTCTCAGAGGGAAAAAAAGATCATATTCAGGCAAAGTGATTCATGAACACAAGCTCTTCCAGGCACTTTAGTCTCTGTGCTAGTCTCCTGTCCATCCACTCAATATAATTGGCATTGATTGATGGATATAGAAGAGTTCTACTTTAAAGATTTCAGGCTCAGATATCTTCATCTAGGCAATAAGCCAATATTTAAGAACTAAGGAACAGAAGTATAGGGGTTAATGGGGAGAAAACTTACCAGTTTGCCTTCTTGTAAATGAATGTTGACTAATCACACCATTCATGGCAGCCACTGTATGACCAGAGAACCATCCCATGGCAGCCATTTTTAACAGCAGCCATTACAAATTCCTGAAATTTCAAATGTGCCAACCTACCCCAAAGAGGTGTCTTTGTTAAAAAAAAGTATTTATATTTTAAAACTTCATATTCTTTCCAATGATGGTTTGCACTGCAGAGATGGATTTGTTATTTGTGAATCATGAAACTTAATATCTATCTATTTAAAATGATTGGGACAGTCTTTGGTTCTAATCAAGCCATAGTGAGCCACAGCTATGGCCCATGATTAAGTTAATATAATTCCTTTTGTTAGTTTTACTGCAGCTGGATGGAGGCTTTTGATTTTCTGACTTCAGAGGTTTTAGCATTTGCTTCGTATGTGTGTGTGTGTGTGTGTGTGTGTGCTTTTCATGTTTTTCATTTTTTTTTTAGTTTTACTAAAGAGCAGCAAGCATCACTGCCAGCTTTGAAGCTGAATTTCCGTCATTCTTTGGAAGATGTAGTGGAGTGATATTTCATTTCTATGAATAGAAGTAAGATAGTACACTACTATTTAGATGTTGATAGCCAGTTATGTTTGTGCCCTTTATACTTAAAAGCGTTTCTAATTTGGAATTATCTGCAAAATTATTAGGCTGTGCAAATGCTATGAATTACATACATGTCCTTCTTTCAGAACCAGCCAAAATAATTCAGTTTGAACAACCCAAAATTTCCATGCTCGGAGGTTTTACAAATAAAAGTGCTTGAGACAGTAGAATTTGAAAAGAGTTTTGAGAACATGGGTGGTTAAAGAACTGGGTGGCTAATTCTTCAGCCCTCAGGACACTAGGATTTTCCATAGTTTTGAAGGAAGGAACCCTTCGGATAATTCATTATGTTGAATTGAGCCAAGAGCTGGATTAGATGACTTTTACAATTTCTTCCAACTCTATGATTCTACGAATCAATTGGAGCTGAGTTAGGCCAACTCATCCATCCTGATCTATTTGCTTCTTGAGCCATGAGTCTCAGGGACACAAACAGGAAGCTTACTTTGATGCTTACTTAGAAACTGAGCATTCAATCCTTTTTCTTTGGCATCATTGTGTTTTCAAGGTATAGTATTCTCAACTAGCCAAAAACACAACAACACCCCAAACAGTACACAAGCCTCCATTCAATCCATTGGCTAGGGGAACCTGCTTTAGAGATGTGATGTAAATCAATTAGCCTCAGGTAACTATTATTGATTTCTCCCTGAAGATTGTTTTGCTGTGTGCTGACAAGTTGTATACTAAGAGACAAGAAATCAACTCATCTTACAGCTCAGTGCCTATTGGGTTGTAATACAAAAGGGCAGGAAAGGACAAACATATATACAATTTGTCACTAGAATGAATTTCCACTGGAATGAATTTCCATGAATTCCCACAAAAAAAGGCTTGATGGAATGAAAATTTTGTCATGCCTCCTTGTAAGAGAAAAACTGAATGTCATTTTGGATGGTATGGAAGAGGGAGAGGGAGAAGACTGCAGTGATTAGCTGACAAGGTTGAGAGATTTAGAGCTATATTGTTTACACTGAGCAGAACCCCAGAGTCTCCTATAATGAAAGCCCGTCTGGAAATATGTTAAATAAATTAGCACATGAAAAGTTGTTCTGACAGCGAACATACAGGTAGAAGAGTCTTTGACCTGTTGGGAGGATAAAGGAGAGGTGGAAAAATGTATTTATTGGTTTTATTTTGGAGAATTTATATAACCACCTACTCTCTCACAGCTACTCTGGGTGTTGTGCAAGTATATGTCTTGAGCTCCAGGAAGGATAGTGAGATACATACATGAGAAATAAGCAAATTAATGAAAATAAGTTAATATATTTGGGATATTTCTAGTTGGATTTGCCAGGGCAACTCTGCCCTTGTCTGCAGTTATCAATGCTGTACAGTGCTTTGGATTTGATTCTTTCTGGAAAGAGCAGTTAACAAAATCTTGGAAAAGAACCTTTAAAGAGTTATAGAAAGGTGCTTCGTTTATGTTCCTGTGTGCTCTAAAATGCCTGTCCTGTTTAACATGCACAGACCTAATAGCTCTATGAGATGGAAAATTGAGTTCTACTCTAAACTTTTCACAAATGGAATGGAATTCCTTATGGATAGTGAAACACTTGATACAGTCCCAAGATGCTTTTTCCAAAACACAACTGGACTTTCTTGGTTTTTTTCTTTGCAAATGTTTCATTTCTCATCCAAGAAGTTTCTTCAGTTCTTGGATGAGAAGCAAAATGTTTTCAAAGAAGCAAGAAAGTCCAATTGCCTTTCGGAAAAAGCACCTTTGGGACAACCATGACCTGGATGATTGAGAATCTCCATAGACCTTTCTGATACAGGTTTGAAACCAGACACTAGAACATTTATGGGTAAGGTAGCATGAGGACAGGTGTGGATGGATTAAACCCCATGGATGAAAAGTTTATTTACCTGTTCCAAGAAATTAATTTCCATTGAATTTGCATTTTTCTCCTCCTGGTGCTTTGCTTTGTAGTTGTTTACTGGAATGGTATTACCAACATCTTCAGGAAAAGAGTAATTTTTAGGAGCCAAATGAGCCATTTGACAAGTTGCTCTGTTAGTCTGAAATACCTGACATACATTGACATTCTAGATCAGGCATGTCAAACATGTGATGTCACGTGATGTCATGTGATGTATCGTGACTTTTTGGGTGGGTGCAGTTTCGGCGTGACGCATCCGGCCCTCAGGCCAGCAGTTTGACATACCTGTTCTAGATATTTCTTTCTGTATGTACAGCAGGGCAGCTTGCAATGAAAAAAACTGATTCTTACTTCAATTTTCCAATGCTAGATTGAAAACAGAAAAAAAATAGGGTGCAAATTAGGCTCACTAACTTTTGTTGGATATTTATGGCTAAGTAAATCTCTGCCATTAGTCACAACTTCACCTTCATACTTAAATCCATTTATTTTAATGGCAAGTAGG
>NW_015388137.1:164664-170180 GCF_001527695.2 Protobothrops mucrosquamatus
CTCGCCTACATCGTCCATATAGGACGACTCGGGAACTCAACTCCTACCCCGGGCAGCTCACCTATCCCCTTATGCCCAGGGGAAAGGTATCAAGCCGTTTGACAGCAGATGCTAGCTGTCAAACCGGCTTTTACGCAAAACAGGCGGGAGGCAGCAAACAGCTGCGACCGACGAAATCGCCTGCCACCGGAAGTCCCCTGCTCTTTTAAGCTTATTGATTTCATTGAAAAGCAGTTAAAACTGCATTAACTCCCAGTGAAAGACGCAAGTGTTAAATGTCCCAATAGACTGCATAAACAATCATCTAGTTAGTTATTTAATTAGTTAGTTAGTTAGATGCCTAGTTGTAATGCAAGATAATCTTAACTAAAGACAAGCTTAAAGTATGCTTAATGATAATATGAATTTAATGTAAAATAGACAATGCAGTGCAAAAATTTGCTGACTTAAAATAAGCTCCTTCCCAAGTACAGAATTGCTGGTCTGTAAATAACCCATTCCTGTACCACATCTGAAATAAACTAGCTTAAATTAGTTTAAACTAAAATGATTAACTACTGCATGGAAATAATTTCATAGCACAACATGTTTTTCTCTGTAGGATCCATAAGTACAAAAGCTGATTGATCTGTTTCTTGTAGGTATGATAAAGCGAGTATTGGTGAAAATTATTTGACATGGATCAGTTTTGCTATTCTTGGATTTTATTTCTGTTTCATTCCTTCATGAAGAAATTTTGCTTCTGTTCATTTCTTCATTGGAGATAAAATGTCAAAGGACAAAAAAAATCCTATTCTGAAATGAAATGGCAGGATATTAGGGTGAGAGATAAAGTAGTCAAGATAAAATAAAGGTAAATCAATTACTATATTAGGATATTTGAAGAATCATTTGTAAATTCTTAAAAATGGCCACTGCTGAGTCTTTAAAAAAAACTCAGAGGCAGGGAGGAGAGACTGCTCCTGAATCCAATGTAGCTGAAGATCCATGACTCAAAGAAATACCCCCTATGTCAGGGGTCTTCAAACTTGGCCCTTTTATGACTTGTGGACTTCAACGTCCAAAATTCCTCAGCCAGCATGCCTGGCTGAGGAATTCTGGGAGTTGAAGTCCACAAGTCATAAAAGGGCCAAGTTTGAAGACCCCTGCCCTATGTGTGGTGATGAAATCAATGTTTAGATACTGTATGCCCAGCTTAATTTGAGGCCAAATAATAGTTATCAATATTTCCTTTTTAACTATGAGTTGGAGTTCATATTTTCGAGGCATAATAGCCTCTTTGGCCTAGAAAGATACTTCTAATTAAAATGGACAAATCACTAGATGTTGCTAAATTAAGATTGTGAAGATTTAAAAAAAAAATTCCTCAGAAAGGATTTCCTTTAGAGCAAACCTATTTGGATTTCCTCCTCCCAAGTTGAACTTAGCCTACTAACCTTGCATGACAATTGCCAAACAGTCTGTAAACTTCCT
The DNA here is from genome assembly GCF_001527695.2 of Protobothrops mucrosquamatus. Classification (NCBI taxonomy): domain Eukaryota; kingdom Metazoa; phylum Chordata; class Lepidosauria; order Squamata; family Viperidae; genus Protobothrops; species Protobothrops mucrosquamatus. Next base: position 166,138 of record NW_015388137.1, read on the forward strand.
GATATTGTTTTTTCTTAAGGCCATAAAAACAAGTCACTCAACAGGTTCCATCACACAGCTAATGGTGTGACCCACTTGTGCCATTTATTCCTCTTTGCATGCTAAATTAGGCCAATGAAATATGAACACATCCATCAGGATGCTATAATATCTAAATTATATGCACGAGTAAAGCTCACTAACTGCAACAGTAGTGCTCTGTGTATCATCTATTCATTTTAGTGAAATCTATATAACAATTTTCTGATGAATATGGGAACTGGTCATTATTTTCGGGTCTAGAACAAGTTCCCACGGCCAACTCGCCATGGGATAACTTGCTGCAGGACAACCTAACGTGAAATAATTGTAGTCTAGACCCATTCTCTCTTAATATTATTAGTAATATTATTAATACTATTATTATTAATAATCTTATAGTTAAGTCACGTTGATTTGTCCTGCAGTGAGTTGGCGGTGATGAGTTGGCCATGGCAAGTTGTCTCTTTCCAATATTTTCATTTTAGCAAGTGGAGCAGATCAGTGAGAACAATTTGTATTAAATGTCTTTTCTTGATCCATTTTATTCTGGGTATGTCTGAATATGCACCTACACTGCTTTACTAAACAACCTGTATCTACAGACTGAATGTGGTCAGGTGACCTTTCAACAATACTATTTATTGAAATTACATGAATAACAAAATCATATGCCTTGGTTAATGTTTCATGTTTCTTTTTCCTTCTAGCTACACCATATCTAATGTGGTCATTAATGAAAGCTGGCTTGGCTTCTTGGACAATGTGTGATATATCACTGAATATCACTTGAAACTAGTGGGAAAAATCTTTTAAAACTCTGAAGTGGAATTATATCAATAAATTAATGATGCTTAACTAATAATAATAATTAATTAATTTGTCTGAAATGGTATAGGGTTTCCTAGCTGAGCAGGGGGTTGGACTAGATGTTTCAAATCAGTTTATTACAGCCATATGGCCGGAAACAGTAAAATATCCAATTTTAGGCTACTTACATAAATACATATATAAAAATGCAGAGAGCATGATCTAATGATAAATAAAACTGATTTGATTTGATTTAAATATTGTTTTTTAATCAAATATCTAGGAGCAATTATTGCAATATTCAAGGTAAAATTAATCTACACCAGGTGTAGGTGATCCTGGTGCATAAGCCTATGTTATATCCAAAGTATAGTATTTCTGATAGAAAGATGGGTTGAATATGTGTGAATTGTTAAAACGTCTGTCTGCTTTATTATGATAGTTCAGTGTTTTTATTCCACAGATCTTTTTAAAATGACAGATAATTTCAAAACCATTTATTTTTCCTTCCCGTCCGCTCAAAAAGTGTGGAACCCTACTATATATCCTCACCTAATTTATAAAATTGCTAAAGTAAATTGCCCAAGAATCATTACAAAAATGGAAATAGCACTTCTTTTATTCTTCGAAATATGATTTTCCTTGTTCTTACAGCAAATTAGCCTAATATATTTTTTTAAATGTATTGCTGTTTGTATATAAATAACATTCAGTGGTGTACATTGTTTGGCCTTTAAAAAAATCAAGAAAATATGTATCCCATTAGACTTTTGAAAATCAAATCCAGACCTTGGAATAATCAATTTTAATTCTCACATCCCCAACCAATATTCTCTGTCCTCTTGCGGCTTCCCATCTATTACCCCAGCTTTGGAATTAAATACTATTATGCATGTTATGTCAACCATCTTAAAGGAAAACCAAATAGACTGAAGAATAATGTAATTCCTAAATTTTATTTTGGGTTATTGATTGAGTGGGAACCAATGTAGATTATGTAGATTCACCACAATAATGTTCGTTTTTAAAGATCTAAAGAAGTGTCTTTTCCCACATGTCTCTGGACCTTAGGATCTTTTAACAAAGTTCTCCTCCAGCTTCTCTCACCAAAGGAGGTGGGATGATGCTTTGCAAGTGTCTCTTCTGGGGTGGCACCCCATTTATGCAATGTGTTTATCAAAGAGGTCCCAATGGCAACCCCATCAGCATAATTTTGTCATTAGATGCAAATCTTTTTATTTTATGCAAAAGGCTTTTTACATTGTATTTTAATCTAAATCATATTGATTTAGAGTTTGATGACAATCTTGCTGCTGCCTAGGGTTTGGGGTTGTTTTTTTGTTGTTGTTGTTGAGGGGATTAACTCTCAGACAAGAGGTTCCATAATTCTTCACTTCCTTCCATCTGAGGAGATATGCAGAAAGACAGAGAGAGAGAGAGGGAGGGAGGGAGGAAGAGAGAGAGATTCACACATTCACACATTCTCCTGTGATATTTTGTGGTTTACCAATTCAAAGAAAATAACATATGACTGATTTCATTCTCACTGGAAGTCATCAGATATATGTACATATCCATTGTTTTTAATTTAAGATCGCTTATATACGGTAATTAATTTTAGATCTTCCTGTCAATAAGCACATGGTAAAAATACAGCAGGAAATAATTTAATAATTACTTAGCTTATTTGCTGGGCTGGTGTACATTGTCTTTCTAAAAAGTATGTTTTTGGTCAATTTGGGGGATATTTTTAAAATTGAGAATAACATTTTTTTAAAAAGGAATCTGATTTTGAGAGCTAAGGTTCTTTATCTCTGTTATGGTTCATTTGAAGCAGGAGCAAAGCTATGCTTTTCTTTGCAATACAGAGTTTGTGGTTGGCCCATTTTTCTCATGGATGGGGGATATTTAATTCACCTCATTTCCCAACTCCTTGACTCTCTCTCTCCCTACTGCCAATATTTTATTACTTCACCTTGGGGGTTTGTGACCTTCCACCTCATGCCTTCTCACAACAACATGGAGGAAACCTGAACTAGGAATCAGTTTTATTTGTGAACTGTTTGGGATGAATTGTATGTGTGTTTTAATGATTCCCAGGACTTACAGAGACTCAGGAAGCAAAGCACTGACAGGATGTTTTTTACATTCTCTACCTCTCGCCCTGGGGCATGCTGATCTCTACATGTTCTCAGAGTTTCCAGGCCAGAAGAAGTGAAAATGGTAGCAGGCTGGCTTCAAACCACCTCAGAGAGACTGAGCAGTGGAAACGGGTGGTTGGAAGCAAGCTGAGAATGACTGCTATAAATCAGGCTACCTTGAGCACACTGGGACATTGGATATGGATATAATTCTGGACATTTGAGACTAATCCAGTGTTTCCCAAACTTTTTCCTTCATTATCCCAAACCACTTATCAGAAACTCCCTTTTACCTTATTTAAGTAAAACATTATAAATCAATTTAAATGTCCCTGTTGTGATTGGGTAATGGGTTCATAGGTCATTACTCTAAGAAAAATAATTTTTTGGCCAAGTTTGGATAATTTACATCGGTTTGGGAAGAACTAGACTAATCAAACCAAGACCATCTGTTGCAGTTGCATTTCCGCTGATCTGAATTCCCTGGAGTCAGAAGAAGGCTGTTGAGCTGTTGATTCATACAGGCTCCCCCTCTGTTAACTGATTTATTTAGAGCCTGTTCTCTCATTATTCTAAGAAAGGACATTTTAAATAAAGCAATAGTAATCTCCCAATAAAATACTGCAGTAATAATAACAGCCAAGCAATTATTATATAACTAGCTGTACCCGGCCACGCATTGCTGTGGCTCAGTCTGGTTAAATGGAAAAGAAAGAAAAGAGAAAGTGCACGTTTGTAATATGTTTAATTTCACAATGCTTGTGGGTATACAATAATTTTTGTTGTTCCATTGTCTGTGCAGATATAGAGATTGTCTGGTTTGCCGACTCTAGAACACGCAACATATAATTGTCCATGTGAGAAGCAATTCGTGTCTAGATCTAAACCGCACAATTCTAAAGATTGGCCCTGAGCTTTGTTGATGGTGATTGCAAACGCCAAACGAATTGGGAATTGCAATCTCTTAAATTGCGTGTGTTGCTTTTACGTCCAACAGATGGCGCTGTTTTTCAAAAAAGCATGTTTTTACCTGTCACAGGTGTGACATCTATATAATAGTTGGTATATAAAAAC
>NW_015388137.1:170192-171592 GCF_001527695.2 Protobothrops mucrosquamatus
CTAGATCTAAACCGCACAATTCTAAAGATTGGCCCTGAGCTTTGTTGATGGTGATTGCAAACGCCAAACGAATTGGGAATTGCAATCTCTTAAATTGCGTGTGTTGCTTTTACGTCCAACAGATGGCGCTGTTTTTCAAAAAAGCATGTTTTTACCTGTCACAGGTGTGACATCTATATAATAGTTGGTATATAAAAACGTGTGTATTCGAATGCAACGTTGTGTCAAAATTTCAAAGCAATCGGTGAAGAACTTTCGGAGATTTAAGATTTTGAACAAATGAACATTTACATTTTTATTTATATAGATGTAGAACCATTTGCTCACTACAGGGCTCTAAATTACATTCATTTTCCTATTTCAGTAGGAAATAGAAAGCTTGACAGTCACAGTTATGTTTGCTCCCCAAATGCAGGACACAATCCAGATGAGCACCTAGCAGTCCATTAGCTTTATTATTCTCTACTTAAAATCAACAGGTCATTAGTCCTATCGGGATGATTATAAATGTATTTGGATAAAATTCTAAATATATATCTTGAAATGAATATAATCAATAGAAGTTTTTTTCTCCTCCAATGGACTTGGCTTCTGAAGGTAGCCATCATGCATTTTTTCCAATATATTGTCTGTTGAAACAATTCCATTTCTGGAGTGGCACACCTGAAAAAAAACTTGATTTCATATATTATGCTAAACAATGATGTGATTTGGTTGTTACTGGCTTAGTATGTGTGAGTGCAGTTTCAGTATCTTATAAATCATGATCTATGGCTTAGCATGAAAAGTAGAAGTAAGCCAGTTGGCTTCTAAACTAAATTAGCAAGGTTGTGAACCCATTATTGAGAATAATTAAATAGGCAGGTCCTAATTTTCTTTTGGTTCTTCTTTTAATGAGGATTTTGATAACCAGTGAAATGTGTGTGTGTGTGTGCGTGTGTGTGTAATATCTTTTATTTTAATGTTCAGAATATCTGTACATTATCTGTTCTGAATCTTGCTATTACAAGCCTTTTTTTTTTTATAATATTGTTGTTTTAATTATATATTTTCAGTTAATATTCTAAACCACCCAAAGAACAGAATATTTATTTACTAGGTATAGTAAATAAATACCTAAATAATGGCAGTTGATCTTCATTTGAAACCTATCCATTTATCTTTCACCTTTCTTCCTATTAACCAAAAACTACCCTGTCTCCATAAGCCAGCAAAGGCTTCAGTGGTGCTTGAAAGTTGCATAGAAAAGTGTTGAAAAAAACTGAATAGTCTATATTTTGGTGAAGTCTGAATTTCATTACCCTGCAGTGTAAGTCTAGAAAAAAGCTATCATCTTAAAAGAAAGATCCTCACACTCCAGAATGGTGCTTAAAGCTTTGCTTTCTTTCTGTTTTTAATCC
>NW_015388137.1:172268-216728 GCF_001527695.2 Protobothrops mucrosquamatus
TATTATTATTATTATTATTATTATTATTATTATTATTATTATTAATTTTCTGACAAGCAAAGTTCATTAGGAAACCAGATTCACTTACCAACCTTGTTATTAACTTAACAACTGCAGTGATTCACTTAACAACGGTGGCAAGAAAGATCGAAAAATGGGGCAAAATTCACTTAACAAATGTCTCACTTAGCAACAGAAGTTTTGGGCTCAGTTGTGGTTGTAAGTTGAGGACTATCTTTATGTCAAACCTTAGGGTGTGCAATCATCTCTTCTTTTTTAATTACCTACCCAGGGTTATAAATTAAGGCACTTGTAAATTAGGAGTACTGATGGAAGCTTGACCAAAGGGAATGCTTCTGTTTCAGATCAGAGACAGATCACAAAAACTAATAGCTTCCTCTTCTATAACTTTCTCTCTTGTCCTAGTAAGCTAAGAAGCCGAAAACAACACATCCTGTTTCCCTATTTATATGGGGTGTGGAAAACAGAACAATTGAACTTATTTTGAACTTTGACTGCAAAATCTTGAGTAGTACAGGATTCCCAACTACAGAATAAGTAGACCGCAATAATGATGTTACTTATTTGGGTAATGAAACATCTGCAAGAAAGCCATCAAGCTCAGAGCACACCAAGTATCCTACAGATTAAGTAGACATCAGCCATGTTTGCTGTCAGTGCTTCATTTTTCAGAGAAATTTGTCCTTGTGTGTATTTATTGTTCACTTCAACAATATATTGGGTTTGTGGAATACTACCTCTAAAGCAGGGGTTGCCAACCTTGGCCACTTTATGACTTGTGGACTTCAACTGGCTGAGGAATTCCACAAGTCATAAAGTGGCCAAGGTTGGGGATCTCTGCTTTAAAGAATGAGATGATGCTGCCACATTGCTTGGCCTTCCAGCATTCAGACAGCCTCTTCTGTCATCTACTTGGGCAATGGAAGATGCACCTGCAACTGCAAACTGCTTGTCTGGCTATTGTACGCCAGAGGTGATAGACAAAGTAATGCCAAGAACCTAAGTGAGACAGACAGTTTACTCTCACCCCACAGAGAAAATTTCCTCTATGGTGCAAAATTAGAACTGTCTGGGTTGCGTTAAATTGTACATATGCTACCATAATTTTTTTGAACTTGCATGCTGTTATTAAGTTGGATTGGTTTATGTTTTATTTAATCACTTTGTATATAATTTCTTTTTTAAAATTAATTTTATAAAAGAAATTTTTAACAAAATAAAAATAATACAGAGTTTTTTAAAAAGGAAAGTAATGGAAAATAAAAAAATTGGGTAAGTAAATAAGAAAGGAATAAAATTAAAGAGACAAGAAAGAGAGAAGAAAATATAAATGAGCGGCTTTCAAAATTCTTTACAGAAATTATAAATGCATTTCTATTTTATCTTCTGTCATTAAGATTATATCATGGTTCCCTTATTTCCATATTGCACCTTCTAAATCCCTGGAAAGACAACCAACTTGTCTTTTCCCTAATAGAACAAATCAAATTTGCTATCTCTTCATATTCTGTTGTCTTCACCAGCTGTTCCTCCATCATGGATATTTCAGAGTCGGTCTACTTGTATATCATTTCTCATCATTACAAATCCTGAAGCACTGAACAATTGTGGGAGAAACAAAATGCAAAGAAATGGAAACAATATACATATTAATTTATTAAACAGATACTACATATATTTATTTTTATCCTACCTTTCTACTCAGAGAGAATTTAGTTGCTTTTTTTATTGAGTATTTACAGTTAGGAGTATTCATTCCTGTAGGCTATTTTTCCTCTAGATTTAGTGCACAGAATTTGGAATAAGTGGAGTATGATGGAAACCAGTTTGAGAGATATCAAGTTTTCCGTTCTTATTCCCCTCTGGGTATATTAAACTTCTATACCCATACTTCCTAACAATCAAGGCCCACAGCTATGTCAGCTTGGAATCGGTAAACCCATCTGAAGATCTCAGACTAATTAATGTTGCAGCATAATAATTCATCAATTTTCATCATGAATTAATAATTTCCCTTTCTGCTACATCAAAAATTGCAATTGGGAGAGCTTTTAGAATGTCTCTGAAAATTTCATACAAGACATTGGGGGTGTTGCATGGAATTGTAGGATGTGATTGAAAAGAGGAATGATTGGCATGTGCTGTTATATAGCACATCCTCATTCTGATTTTTGCAAAGTAACTTTATGCATACGGAGAAATTGACTTTTTAAATACAATATTGCAGGATTTTGTAAATCAAATTCTTTGCAGCACATAGTAGATCAGAATGTAAAATCCCAAAATGTTAAAAAAAATAAGTTCAAATTGGAAAGTGATTATGAAAATGTGGGCTAAATATTGACAACAATTTACCCTCAAAATGTCAGTTTCATATTCTGTATAGTTTATAATGCTAGAAATACGAATTTTTATACTGGGCTTTGGACAATCAAGGATATAGAATAAGGAATTGAGCTGAAAACTGTACCATTTGTATGAAATTATTTTCAGGAACAGAAGATTTAGTAAACTCCAATTTTCAGCATCAGTAATTTCAAATTATTTATTAGGACTGAATAGAAGTATAAATATTTATAGATCATTAACAACTTTTGAAAATATATTATCTGCCACTGAGAAAGCCACAGAAAAAGAATTGATATTAAAAATGTATAAGATCATTTCAGCATTAAGCTCACTGATTATATGTACATAAAAAAGGATGAAAAATTCAATTTGAACTTATACAAAATTTGCATAAGTTGTTTTAAAAAAATTTGCAAGGTCCTCATATTTACTGAAACTATCTACTATATTCCTATGTATCTGCAGAAAGAGCACTCAGCAGGAAGCAGGTAATAATGGAGATTGCAAAAAATGCATTTATTTACAACATCTTAGGAGGCAAATCTTCCCTCAATTAGTTCACATGACAAAAATATAGGCAGTAGAACTGACCAAAAAGAATACTGTACTGAACATTTAAAATAAAAGCCATATTATTTTATAAGCTCCCATTTATACAAAAATTATTGGCATCTATCCATTTAAAAATAGGCAAAACCAAGGATGTCCATGAGTTTGTATGCAAGTTGAAATAAATCAAGATGAGATTGCAACCTTAAGATCAAAACCTTCTGTTTTTCATGTGTTGTGTGTGTGTAATAGCAACAGCAATAGCACTTAGACTTATATACCACTTCACAGTGCTTTACAACCAGTGGTGGGATTCAAATATGTGAACAACCAGTTCTCTGTGTAGATGCTGCTTCCAGAAGTCCATTCTGAGCTTGAGCAACAAAAATTAGCTACTGGTTCTGCCAAAATGGTGCAAACTGGCTGAATCCCACCACTGTTTACAGCCCTCTCTAAGCAGTTTACAGAGTCAGCATATTGCCCCCAACAATCTGGGTCCTCATTTTACTGACCTCAGAAGGGTGGAAGGCTGAGTCAACCTTGAGCTGGTGAGAATCAAACTGCTGGCAGTTGGCAGAATTAGCCTGCAATACTGCCTTCTAACCACTGCAACACCACTGCTCTAATACACGTTAAAAAACCAAGTTGGAGTTCAATCACAGAATCACATTTTTTTTTAAGCCTGTCCTAATGATGCATCTTAAGAAAGGTTTTTAATGCCTTCAAAGTAAAGAGAGCCATGTGCACAACAACAAGAATGGCACCACCACAATAAACAATAATTTCTGAACAAACTAGAAGACTGCAACCAGGAGTCCTTGTACCCCAATATTGGGAAGACACATTTGTTCTCAGGTATGCACCACTGTTGCCGTAAGACATAAACACAGCAAGACTAGATAGTAGCAATAATAATAACTTTGGTGGGAAGCACACAATTATTACATATTTATCATATTGTAATGATTTCATTTTAAATGCTGCAGATGGAAAAAGGCAATTAGCCAATGACTTTAGATCAATACTTCATTTATTTTGTATGACAGTCAATATGCAATTTTCTTCCATCCTGAGCATACTGAGCCAGTAAAAACAATCTCTGCCATTCTTCTCTATGTTAATACATCAGAAACAATCCTAAGAAAAAAGTCCACTAGGTACACATTGCAGGAAGGCATAACATACTGAAATAGACTGTCATGAAATACAGGCGATTGTAGAAGGTTTTTAATCAGAAAAGTCTAAAAAGTTTAAATCTTAATGAGCTAATTTGCATACCACACCGGCACAAAGCACATTATAACCAAGTGCAATGGGCAAACATTGTGATTTGTACACCATAGTTCAGGATTTAACTTACTGTACAAATCAAACTGCTATAGTTTGATCCACAAAGCATATTTAAACATGACTTAGTGTGATGCATGGTGCTAACTTATTTCCAGGGGACCTAATAACAAATATATGCAAGAATCTAGCCTTAGTTAATTTTAGACTTCATGACTTTGAACAATTTTCATATAATTCAGCATAGATGGGACATTCCACAGGAATTAACCCTGGGGGACGGTTATTGCTTGTTACTGTTTTTATATTGGATTTTTATCTTTCTAAGCCTGAGAGTCACTGAGTCACTGAGAGTGAATTGGTGGCCATATACATTTTCTTTTGCCTATTTTTAAATGATTAAGTACAGGTACATGTTGCCTATTTGAATTAATGTTATGAGGAAAGAAATTACTGACAAGCAGAAAGACTAGAAAAAACTTAAAAGAGAGGACAAAAAAAATTTAAATGCATGTCACAAACTTTGGATTTATAGCAAACTGTGAACACAGAAGGTCAAGGGGGTGAGACCTGAATTCTATAAAGTTAGCAGAATTTTTAAATGTTCTAAGACTAAATAAATGCTAAAGTCTAGGGTAGCCTTTCCAAAACTAGAGTTGTGTAGATAAATCAGGACTGCAACATTCAGTAGCAGTAGTGTGGGATTCTGGGAGATGTAGTTTCTATGTTTCTGGGGAGCACTAAATTGGGGCAGGATGCTTTAGAATAGTGGTCCCCAACCTTTCCGGCTTGGCAGCCAGGTGAGGGGGGGAGACCCACTAGTTGGTTGTGACCTGGGAGTTGGGGACCCCTGCTTTAGAATATATACTACATGCTTAGATAGCATAGATTGTTCTCTTCATAGTATAAGATTTGGTGTGTTTAGCAGATATTTTGTTGTATTTTCTGCTTGCTGAACTTTCAGAATAAGTAAGGGTAATCATGTAACAATGAAATGTACATATATACAAATATTACATTTCCAATTACTTTTCCAACTGCAGAGTCTGTAATTAAGTTATTGATATGTATAAGAACAAGTAGTTTGTTCAGCCAAATGTAATTGAAGCCAGTGAAGCATTTATTTAACCTTTCTCTTCTGAGGTTGAAATAAAGTTTACCATTTGTGAACTAGAAAGATATGAGAAGAAAAAATTGGAGGAATGTGCAGTATATGACAACTAGTGTAATACATTGTGAAAAGAAAGGGAAATTGTTTGGAAGAATCAATTGTACCAGAAAATGTGCAATATTTTGAAGGCATTTAAAAGAATAGATTGGTTCATTTTTGCTGAGCAGTGCCTTTGGAAACAGCATCAGTGAAGGATTTTTTACAAAACGGTGAGATTTCTTCGGCCTTTAGGAACACCGCTAGAAACATTGGCTTAAACTGTGGTACTTCACACTTCTTGAAGTTCCCTGATCTTCTTGCTTGTCTTCTTAAGAAATACAGTATATAGAAAGAATTGTCTGACTCTGGGTTATATTCTGTTCTTAATGGGACATGAGTTCTCTGTGTGGTTTCTAGCTGTCTCTGTCTCTATTTGTTTGTGCAAATAGTAGTTTTTGATGACTATCAATCCATCCATTCAAACCACAATGCTATAACCCTCCCCCCAGAGAAGGCCCATTTGTTTCACTGGGACCTATTCCCAGACGAGCGTACAAAGGGAACCTGGCATAAATGGTTGTCACAAGATATTTTGATTTTTGAATGTCCTCTGTCCCAAGTTATGGTGTATAATATTCAAGTATCCGCTAAACATGGGCTAGAGTTCCACTAACACAAGAGAAACTGAGGTTATACTTCAGGGAAAAAAAACATGGATTCCTTTTTCTTGAATTTATATAGCTATTGTCCAGGTCTTATGTGATACTGGAATCTATGAGAAGTGATGTTGGAGAACAGTGAAGAACATAACAATGAATGACTGTTCCAGCTTCTTCTGTAGAACAGAAAGTGAATGTTTATATGCCTCACCAGGACTTGTATTTGACAAAGAGGTTTTTATTTCCCCGAGTGACATACTTTTTCAACAATTCAAAATGGTTTTCAACCATTTTCAATAACGATAGTAGTTTAAAGTAAGGACAGCAGATGGAAAGGACAATCACAATGCTTTTCCAGACAAAGAAGAACTCCATGCTTTGCATGGAGAAAGTTCTAGATTCAGTACTTGGCATCTGATTGAAGAACCACTGCCAGTCAATAATGACAACACTGAGCCAGATGAAGCAAAGGTCTCATAAAAGATTGGGCTGGTTTCTTTAATTCTTAGGTACTATAATGTCCAGGACCATGGACACAAGGGATTGACAGACATTGATTTTAGTTGGTAGGATTCACATTGTCACTATGTATAAATATCTCTCTCTCTCTCTCTCTCTCTCTCTCTCTCTCTCTCTCTCTCTCTCTCTCTCTCTCTCTCTCTCTCTCTCTCTTATTTATCTATCTGTCATCTATCATCTATCTATGCATATACACCAAAGTATTATCCTGATAAATGCCAAGAACAAATTTTAAACAGAGGGAACTCTTACCAATCCCCCTAAATCTAAAGAATATCTGTCGGTGCTGCAGTTTTTCAAAATAAATAAAACTTTTCCATAGCCAAGTAGGAAATGTAATTTCAGAATTGAAATAGTGATGCATTGTATGGTTCTGAGCCAAGAGGTTAAATCAAAAACATCACAAATGGCAAAAATGCAGAACACGGATTCTCATTCTAACTTTGGAAGAAGCCAAAATAAATTTTGTTAAGAAGATTCTTTAAAACCACAATTCCTTATCCCTCCAAAAGTAATATTTGCCTTTGCAGAAACAGTGAATGAAACCTAATGGCTGCTAAGTGCTTCAGCTAATCCACTGTTGTACCTTGCGGCATTTGAATTTTGTATATTGGCACATAAATAATAATGTGGAATAAATTAGATCTAGTAAAGCATTTCCTAAATACATTTCTGTAACTGTTTGTGATTATTTATTCACTGATTGGTGCAGTACAAAGAGCCTGCCAAAGCCAGGCTAACAGGGTGTGACTAGAATGGCAAGAAAGGGAAGAAAAAAAAGGCAGTTCAAGAATGATCAGAAACAGCCACATCTGCACAAGCCTAATTAAGTATTGGTACTTAGAAGCATGTTAATCTTTAAAGAAAATCAGTCTGGAGATAAAACTTATTTGAGGCTGCAGTGCTGGTACTAGAGAACTTAGTAAAAGAAGTTAGCTTACAATCCTTTTTGTTGTGGGCTTCTCTAAAAAACATCAGAAATGACCATAAGAGATCCCCGGCAAGAACAATCCATCATCCTCAGCAACTCACTGGTGTTAAAAATATTTGGATCCTAATACATTGTTCCTGAGAGAAAAGGGTATTTTATCATCCAGTGAACAATTACCAAGGTATTCCAGATTGAACTCAGTTGGTTAATTTTTGATGAGGTTTATATTTGGATGACACTATTGTTGATCATTATATTGGATGACCACAGCCATTCAGCAGCATAGTTTGTTTGTTTTAATTCCTTTCCCAAGAAAAACCAGAAGAAATTCTTACAAATAATCAAGTTAATCTTAATAATATTGTTAAGCAGTCTGTAAAAATAAATGGTAAATTTAGAAGATTTCCAAACATTTTCCAATAGTAGTCCCAAGGATGCTTTTTCAAGAGACAACTGGACTGAACTGAAGAAGCATCTTGGATGAGAGACGAAACGGCTTCAAGGAAAAACAAAGAAAGTGCAGTTGCTTCTTGAAAAAGCACATTTGGGACAACTATGACCTAGATGACTGAGATTCTCCATAGATATTTTTCCAATAGTACAAGTAATTTAGGAGTTTCAGAAATTGTTTACACATATAAAGCAATTTTGAGATGATTTTGGGTAGGTATAAAATAATTGTTAAGGAGTGACTTTCAGGAAAGATTAAACAATCCAGAAATTTAATAAGGATGAGAAAGAAATTCAAAATAACCCCATTTTGCTTTTGTTTAGTGTATGTATGGAAAGCATGGGACATGATTTCAAGTTTCTGTTACAATATCATACCATGATTAAGTTGTATTCTGGGAATCCCTGTGATGTCTGTTTCTTGACGAGGTCTACTGCAAAGGATTAATAACATATCAAATCCAATTTATGCAGTCAAAAGATGTCTTAATTGAACATACTGCCAGTCAGTAATGTATCATCTATTTTTAATAATTTGTCTGGATAACAGCAAACTGATTTACAGTAAATATTTACTTGTGCCCAAGTAAATGTGCTTGCATTTTCCAAATGAGGACTATCCTAAAGTGTTGAATCTCAAGTCAACAAGGATTACAAGTAAACCTCTGTTTCAGGATCTTCTGCAATTTTTAGTACCAGAGAAACGACTGAATAATGGAGAGAGGAGAATCAAATTCTTGCCAAGATATTGAATAATCAGATTAAATATATTTAATATATTTAAATATATTGTGCCATATATTTAACATAATATTAATCTGATATAAACTACTTCTATAAATCTATTTTTCTAAAGTAAAAAAGATAAAGGTTTCCCCATCAGTCAAGTCTGACTTTAAGGCACAGTGCTCATCTCCGTTGAGCCAGCATTGTCCAAAGACCATTTCTGTGGTCATGTGGCCATCGTGGCTATACACCAAAGGCACATGGAACGCTGTTACATTCCCACCAAAGTGGTACCTATTATTCTACTTGCATTTGCATGTTTTCGAACTGCTACATAAGCAGATTTTCTAGGAATGAGTATATTTAAAAGAATTTACAAATATATTTACCCACCCAATTAAATAAATGTATAATATATCAAAAGATTTGGTAGAAAATATTGGTCATTATAAATAAGAGCTAAAATGGCATTTTCAAACAGCATCATTTTGTGTCCAGCTCCAACAACATTTCATTCTTGAAATGTCATCCAGTTGTTTGACGTGACAGGCCAACAGTCCCAACCTTAAATTAAATAGAAAAGGCAAAGGCTACAAAACAACAGGTGAAGAAATAATTGCATTTGTAATCATTCTAGTTTATAGCTATCGTATTTTAATCCAACTGATAAAAAAAACATCCAGAATATGTTCCAATAATTTAAGTTGCATTACATCAAAATATTTTTATGTGTTCACTGTAAAATTCAGCTTCTCTCTGAAGCAATTTGTCCTTTTACAAAACCAGTTTGTATAGGATAAATCACTAACAGTAATTTAGTCTGAAGTCACTGTGTCAGAATTGTTGTCAGTACGTTTATCATCCATATTTAACAACAATAACAAGAAGTAGCAAATTCTCTGAAATTTTTACCCACTTTCAATATTAAAGTGATAAAAGTATCATAAAAAGACCATTATGTATCTCTAATACCATGTGAGCAGAATATTCAATATGTGATTTATACTATATGAGGAATATACTACAGCTAAGAGCTTTTCCGTTATACAGATTTCATACTATCTTTATTTCCTGTAATGATGATGACTTGATCATGTAAAATTTTTATTTTTTATTTAAAAAAATACTTAAGTTCTTCATTAGAAAGTGTTGAAAAAAAATGAAAAAGACTTTTAAGTTGGAACTATTCATATATACCCCAACTACAATTTAAGATTGAGTGTGAAAATGAATTTTTTTTTGTTGAATTAGCAAATTACATTCATTATATGCCTTACACCTGGAATCCTTAATTGTGGAAATATTATTATGCTGTTGGTACTATTTTAGTCTGAAAGTCAATAATTTTCCAGTTTGTTTTTCGTTGCTCCCAGCAATCTTGTTTTATACAGTGAATAATTTAATTAATATTAAATTAATTACACTGCAAAGGTTCTGAATATGATTACCTTCCAATTTAGTAGATATGTAAGCAGTAGGCATGAACTTAAATGGATTCCAGAAGATGGTAGAGGACAGGAAGACCTGGAGGAACGTTGTCCATGGGGTCGCGATGGGTCGGACATGACTTCGCAATTAACAACAATAACAACAATAATTCCAACTCAAGACTTCTCAACTTTCTTTTCCAAATACTGTGTTCTTTTTCTCTTTTTTTCCAAATATAAGCCAGCAAACCAAATTGGTATAACCTTTAACATTTTGGACTAGAAGAAGAGAGACCCCAGTTTTATCTCGCTCTCTGCCACAAAAGCAAACCTGGTGACTTCAGCCCCTCCCCCCTCCCTCAGCTCAATCATTTCCACACATTTTTTATTGGGAGAGAAAAGAGGAAAAAGCACTATGTATCGTATTTTTCCATGTATAAGATGCTATTTTTTTCCTGCAAACACCCTGTTCAAAAATCAGGTGCGTCTTATATAAGTGTAGCGTCTTATACACAAAATAATAATGGTAACCTCCGCAGCTCAGGGCATGCCACTGTGGGTTCTTTACATGCTGTTGCCATGCCGCCTGGTGCTGATTTCGAGCCCCTGTGGGCTTGCCACTAACGGGAGGGGAGAAGGGGCAAGATTGTCGGATGGTGGCATCCGGGGGCAGCGGATGGGACCAGCAGCATGGATGGCAGCGACAGCCCTTTCCCTCCCTCGTACCTGTATGCTGGCTGGGGACCATGTAGAACGCAGCTGCAAGGCCGTCCTGCTCGATAATAGCAGCTGGCCGAACTTCCGGATTTGCTGGCTCAGCTGTTCAGCGCTCCGCCGAATGGCTGATTGGTGCGGAGAAACGGCGAGAAGTTTAAAACCTGCCTTCACTTCCCTTGCCTTGCTGTCATGCTGTTGCTCATGCCGGTTTGTTTACCAGGGTCAGAAGGCTGCTGCTGTGAACTGACTATGCATGCTCATCGTGCCGGATGCTGGTTGGGGGGGTGGGGGATGGGATGGGAAGGATGGATGGGGCCGACCGGGAGGTGTCTATTTAGGACGCTGGGAGGCAGTTGCTCCCAGCACTGACTTTGTTTGCTGTAAGCTTAGAACTTGCATGCCAGAGCGTCTTATACAAGGGTGCGTCTTATACACGGAAAAATACGGTATTCCGTGTTGTACTTCTGGTTAAAAGGCAGGCTGGATGTCTAAAAAAATGCATGTATTTATTTTTTAAATCCGTGTGCTATCAGACTCCCACCACCTCTGGGCAGCTCACAAATAAAAACATTTATTAAAAGATATAATAAAGAAAAAGATGGCAGAAATTGGACAGGAACAGAAAAAAACTCGTTAAGACATACAGTCCAAGGGGGCTTCACTCACCCTTTATAAGGGCTTGGGAGAAGAGCCAGATCTTCAAGCCGCTTTGAAACACCAGTCGGATAGAGACCATAATACGATACTTATTTGTTTGTTTATATGCTACCAATAGAAGAGAATATTTGTAACTCAGGGTTGAACTGTGAGGTCCTCAGTGGTCTCTGAGCCTATTTGTTTCCTTGCAGACATTTCAGTACCAAGCTAGGTAACATCATCAGTGCACTGGTGCATTGATGTGTTTTATTTATTTACTTAATCACTTTATTTATTTATTTAAATGCTATAAAGATTATCTGGAAAATTATTAAATAGGCATTTTAATTCCAAATGGATTAATTCTATTTTCACGAGAATCTGTAATTCTTTAACTCCTCTGCATCTTTATGTATATCCAGCCTCTTGATACGATTTTCTTAATAGCGGCTGTCACATTTTTGAGAGTCATGAGAAACTTTACAGCCAATATGTGTAAAGATGGATTTTTGCCCCTCTCCATTTCTGGAAATCAAAATTGAGAGTTAAGATTATCCTGTATATGTATTGCAAAATAAGATTAACATCTTTAGTACTGTCTGTTATTGGCTTTTCTGTAACAATTGTTTCTTCTTCATTGATTGAGGTAGGGGGACAAAGCTTGTCATCCAGCATCCCCGGGGTCACGTGATCAAAATTTGGGCACATGGCAACTGGCAAGTATTTGTGACCGTTGCAGTGTCCCAGGGTCAAAGGATTATCTTTTATGACCTTCTGACAAGCAAAGTCAATGGGGAAGCCAGATTCACTTAACAACTGTGTTACTAGCTTAACAGCTGCAGTATTTCACTTAACAATTGTAGCAAGAACGGTCATATCATGAGGCAAAACTCACTTAACATCTGTCTTGCTCAGCAACAGAAATTTTGGGCTCAGTTGTAGTTGTAAGTCGAGGACTATGTGTACTTCTCTACACAATGGGTTGGAATGTTTGCAGTGCATATTTCCAAAGAACTGGAATGACCACATGGAGAATAGATGGAGATGGAGATGGTATCAACCAGATCTGCTGACATGTTGAATTGGAGATCTTCTTCTGTCAACGGGGGAAGTCAGATTCACTTAACAACTGTAGCAAACAAGGTCAAAAAATGGGGCAAAACTCACTTAGCAACTGTCCTGCTTAGCAACAGTAGTTTTGGGCTCAGTTGTGGATACAAGTTGAGGACTACCTGTAAAAGCAAACAAAGTTTTCTCTTCCCAGTTGAAAGGAAAGGAGAAGCAATTTGAGATAAGGAGGAAAACATCTGAGTTATAGGAGATATTCTGAAGTCATATCTTAACAATTCTCCATGTTGATGGGAAATTATTGACATACATGTTTCTATATAAGGGGTCACTTCTTAATACTAGAATAGAAAAAGGAGGTTGGAAAGAAGGTTTTTGTGTTTCGGGACAAGTGCTAATCCTCAATAATTGTCTTTGTGCTTTTTTTTTTTTTTAAAGAACCTGCCTCTTGCAGTTACTCTGCTGATTGCAATTCCTGGTTGCATTTGACATAAGCTCTACAGTGGTGATCCTTTGACTTTGGCTGAAAGTATGCACACACACACATATACTTGATCACAATTCAAATGGCTATCAGTGTTGCCTGCTGTGTGTCTTTCAAGTCGAGAGTCACTTGTTCACAGACAGCCACAGGATTTGAATAAGAAATACAATAAAATAAACTGTTATGCAAATTTAGGGGCTTCTGGTAACAAGTCCTGCAACCTTAAATCTAATAGATTATCAACACTAGGTTACAGTACCAGTAAGATGAGGGAGGGATCAGGATCCATTTACTTCTACCATACACATTGTTGGTCCTGTGATAATACAACTCCCAAACTAGCCATGTAAAACATATTGATGTACTTAAAGCACATTAATACCAATTTACCAGACCTGTAACTTTTTACGTCCTCGTGAAATTACAAGTTTACCATTTACATATAATAAAATCAATGAGGAGATTTAGAATTGGTTTCAACATTATATAGACTGCATTATTAAACATGCTTAAATATATTCTGGCTTGTGCGCTAAGCTAGATCTTGAGAAAGTTCCCTGAATGCCCAAATCCTGCTGAAAGTAATAGGGCAGTGTCCTAAATGCACACGATCCTAATCTTTGGGTGAAAGATCACGAATTTAATATATTGTAAGTTATATTATTTACAGTTAAACATGGAATACACGTCATAAATCATCTCTTTTACTGCAAACTGTCTTTTTGGGTTGCTTTTTAAAATGGATTCATTTCCATTTTTTAAAAAAATAATTTTTATTGAATTTTTTATTACAAATAGTAAAATTAAATACAAATTAAATGCAGAGAAAGAGAGAGAGAAAGAAAGAGTAAAAAGTGCGAGGAAGGGTGAAAAAAAGAAAAAGAGAAAAGTAAGTAAAATATTTCAAGAAGTGACTTCTGATCTTTACACAACAAATACAATCAAACTTAATAACTCTTCACCCTGTATGTTACAAACAAATATATATTTTCCCCATAACCTGTCCCTTATCTATATGCAAATCCATAATCATCAACATTTCCATCCTAGTGTTAGCAAAAAGTCCATAAAGGGTTACCAGAGCTTGATTGAAATATGCCTTGTTTTAACCTTGTTCAAACAAACAAATTATATATTCCTTCTCTTTACTTTAACAATCTTGATGTTTAATTCATTCAAATGTTTTTATAGGAAAAACAAATTAATTTCCGAAGTAGAGGACAGTCATACTTTTAACTTCTTAGTTCATTCCATCACTTCAGTGTTATTGTCTTCTTGAAAAATGTGGTAGCTATATGTGTAGCTCTAAAATTTAAAAACAAAGAAGATAGGATTATATACACATAGGTAAGAGTAATTATGTTGGTAGATGAAGGGGATTTTTGCACTCGGTTCAAAAGCATTGAGGTGCTTCCAGGTTGAAGGGATTAGCCGGTGACATCACTGATGTCTTGGGATGCCCGGTTGGGGGCTCCTTTCATGTCCCTGGTAGGAGCTAGAGTGAAGGACGAGAGCTCAACCCCACCCCATGGCAGCTCTCAGGTCTTGAACATGGGCTTGCTAATCTGGCCAGCATTACAATCACTCGAGCCACCATGTTACTTAGTAGATGAAGTTAGAACCCAACACCTATAACGTGATACTTCAAAGAAATCACATTTACCTGAAGAACTGCAATGAATATGTTTTGTTAAAAACAATATGAAAGAAAAAATTGTGATCACAGATGGGTTGAGATGTTTCATATGGCATGCAAGTGAATTAGACATCATGTATAGATGGCAGTATAGATGAGCTCTTTAACTGGTTCACTTGATTTCAGTATAGTTTTTAAGATTTAGGCTTTATCATTATATAATATCCAAGCTTGCACACTTAACGCTAGTAAAGATTGTTTCAACAGTAGAATAATCTCATATCAGATCTGATTTTCCACTACATAAAAATGATATAGTAGCAACTATCCATGACCAATCAAAATTATAATATACAACAACAAACTGTACTCCAAGATGTATAAACCTGCATAAAAGCTTCTCATAAAGAGTTACTGACATTTTAAGCTAGCATTTAAAGCCATTGTCTCTGAAGAACAATAAATAATTGCTTTTCACTGAATAGCAAAAACAGAAGCAGCAGATGAAAACAAACATTCCTATTGTAGAGTCCATTGAGAAATCTCAAGGCATGTTTACTTTGCTATTTCTGTTTAACCTACATTTTGGCAGATGTGAGATTGTATTGTGCAATAATCCTTTTTATATGGAAAGGGTTGATGGAAGATTATGTGTGATTCATTTTTAAAAAAACCAACAAGTTTTAGAATCAGCCATAAATCCCCTTTTGCCTGAGACAAATGAAAGGCCAAGAAATAACACAGCATTTAATCTTGAGTCTCCTCAAGTTCTGTGCAATTATTTTGACAGTTAATTCAATGTATTTAACATAAGCTCCCAACCCAAGTAGTTCAAAGGAAATCTTGTTCTGAGCCACTACACTCAGAAATGAAGAAATGAAATAGCTAGGCTGCTTCACTGTTTTTGGAAAAATTACCTAACAGTATGCACTGGGTGAGAGAAAATGAATTTTATGAACAGTGCAGGTACAAAGGGGACAAAGGACCTGAACACCACCTTTTCTGTCCTTGTTTTGAGGCTAATAAGAATCCTTGCTTACAGATCAGCTTTTGGGAAGAGCTACAGTAAAGGTTATGCTCAAGCTGATTCCTGACCTTTCAAATCTGCTGAGAAAGACAAAGGATACAGGGCACTTCATGGTATTTTCCACTAAGTGGATGACCTCTGTTTATCTCCTGTGAAAGAAGGGCTACCATAGCTGTTCTGCCAAATGCCATACCGAAAAGTTCTCATACTTGTATGAGGGGAAATAATCCCATTTTTCATTATCAGACTCTTTCTTCATGGCTTGCAATTTCCCTATTTTAAAGAAACTCTTTCCCTTGGGCTTTTTTTCAGGATGGGAAATTTGGGCAGTCAGGCTGATCACGTTTGATCACGTGTTTGATCACGTTGTTGTAAGAGGATAATTTAACTCCATACTGAATGCTTGTAATTAACACCATGCAAACTCATTCTTTGGCATTCCCCCCCCCCCAATATGCCTTCATTCAGTTTGATGAAACAAATTGGACTTTCCTTCAAGGGCAAAGATAATTTAAAAGAGGTTCTCAGGAATTATAATCATTTTGTTTTTTATTGATTAAATAATTTATGGGTGGTCACACTGATTTTGTCAATGCTGGTGGTGTTCAGGTGGTGCTCCAGTTGTTTTGTGATTGAAGTCAAGGCATCTATTGTTATTGGTACTATCTTTGCTTTCTTTTGCCAGTCGTTCTATTATTATGGTTGGTTGCACAGTCAGCCAGATATTTAGACTGAGTTTGGCATTTTTATCCACCTATCAAGTCCCTCCCAAGGACCAGGGATAGGCAGATGTTGATGTTTGATGGTGTTAAAGGTATCATCATAGGATGTAAAGTGTTCCAGGTGAAACTGCCTTTTGCAATTAACCGATGGTGGTTTTGTCAATGCTGATGTTGTCTGAGTGGTGTTACAAATGCTCTGGGATTGCAGATATTTAATGCACCATTGTTTTGATCATGCCATTGTTTATAGTCAGTCTGCGCAATCTTCTTGCAACAGCTAACTAGATGATCCACTGTTTTTTCAGCTTTTTTGCCAAGGCAACATTTGCTTTTTTGTTGCTGTCCTCTCAGTTCTGTCGCTGTATGAATTTTGTTCTCAAGGCTTGGTTTTATGCAGCCAGAATTAGCCCTTCTGTCTCTTTCTTTCTTTCCTGTTCTTAACCATTGCCAGGTCTTGTTGTTATCTGTTTTATTTTCTACCTTTTTAATGTACCGGCCATGCAATACTTTGACTTGCCCTGTCTTTTTTCTATTCTTCATTTGGTATTTTTGTAGGCCAGTTTGTTCTCTCCAGTACTCAGTAAGCCTTCCTGGTATACTAGCCTCAGTTCATATTCTTCACTGTCTTTCAGATATTTTTCCAATGCCCTTTTTTCTTCATCTGTCTGTGTACTTGCAACATTCCACACCCATCCTTGGCGAGTAGAGTCTGTCAACATCGCTGCATGGAGGAAGGGCGTGATTCATTGTCATTATTTTTCTGGTCTTCCTGAACATGACTTTTAGTTCTGTTTGAGTCTAGTCCACTCTTCCAGCTGTGTATCTAAAGATTGGAATTCCCCAGGTAATAATGGCCTTGATAGTATTTCCTCCACTTATTTTGGACTTTAAGATTTTCTTCACACTTGCTATAATAATTTCTAACTTTCTTTTTGACTTCAGTGTGCTCTTTGCTTATTAAAAGACCTTTAATTTGCTCATCTTGTCTAATATCTCTGTTTAATGCTTTCAAAACCAAGATAAAAAGTTAAGGTGACATGGGATCTCCTTGTTGTGTCCCCTTCTGTATTTCACATTATTTAGTTAAATCACCATTAACAATAATATGTGCTTCTGGGATGTGTAAATTGACTTAATCCCTTGTTAAAAGTTGTCTCCTAAATTCATGTTTTCCACAATTCCACAATTCAAATTATCAAAAGCTTTCTCTGCATCCAAAAAGATCTACACAATTTGTTTTTAATTGTGATGTTGAAAATATTCCATTATGTCCAATACAGTTCTCACATTGTCTCTTAATTACCTTCTAGGTAAAAGTCCAGATTGATCATCATGAATAAAATTCTGTAAAAAAAATAAATAAATCTCTTGGCCAATATTGTTGTAAACATTTTATAGTCATTTTTCAACAATGAAATTAGTCCATAATTCTTATTAGAAATTTTTTCCCATCGGTAGTGAATAAAAGTCAGATTCTAGCAGAAATAATAAGTAATACAGGAAAAGGAAAAAGTATTATATAGATGTCCAAACATTTCAATGGTCAGTCTTTGTGTGCCACTATCATAAAACCATAAATTTGGGAGGTTCTTTCACCCTGTTACATCCAATCTCCTGCTGAGTGCAGAAATATAAATTAAAATCGCCTTGACAGATGGATGTCTAACCTCTTCTTGATCACCTCCAGTGACTAGTAACTCTCTATCTCCCTAGCTAATTGTTTCTCCACTGTTAAGTCGCCTTTACTCTTTGCTTTTTTCCTAACATTGAACCATGATATTCCTTCCTGTAACAAGTGCATTATTTCTTCTGTGGTCTTTCTTCTTTATGACATCTCTTCAGGAAAAGAATTATTATCTCTTCCCACCTCTCCCTCCTTCAAGTCTTTTCATAAATCCCCAGATTATCCTCATTGTCCTTCATTGCACTAGGAGCAAACAAAGCCCTACCTTGAGCTCTTGCAAAATATTGGACAGCAAAATCATTTGTCCCGCCCAGCCCTGCCATTCTTTTTTTTTTCCCTGTCTGCCAGGACTTCAGAGGATATGGAGAGACGAGGAATTGGCACTGGCTGATACTTTTCCTCTTTGGGGATTTCAGAATGGATGATTCAAAGATACTGAAGCTAGCTGTTTCCTGATCTCCCTTGTCAAATGTAGAGTGGTTTGATTAAAAGCTCAATTAAATTGTTCTCTTATATTTGCATAGACTCTCGCTCGTAAACACTGATCTGTCATTTCATTATAGATTTTTACAATGCGATTTAATTATTGTTTTCGATTCATTTGCAGATAATGTTAATCTAATTTAGAAGTGCTCACGAAGCCTCTGATGAAATGGAAAGCTCTGCTGCTCTGTTTTGCCCTGCAGAAAATGCCAGACTGTTCTGTGTCTAAGCTAAGTGATACTGAGAATAAAATTGTGAAAAATGTATGGGCTGACACCCTCAAATTCACCTAGACTCAACAGAAGAGATTCTTTGTGATTCTTTTGTTTTTAATATAGTAAGGCTAGGTTTAATAGACAATATAAAAATCCTAAAAGCAAGGTCGGTGAAATAGTAATGTGACAATCTCTAACTGTGGAAAATGTTAAAATGGCCACCAAATTTCTAAAATTTTCCTCTCATTGCTTGACTAACTTCAGTAAAGTCAGCAGATGAACAATTATGCTCTTTTATAGGGTCTGCATTGCTGCTTCTGTGGGAACTAATCTCTCTCCATACAAATTATCTCTGTCTTTCTATTGCAATACACAATGAGATTTATATATGAATATATAGAATTATTCTGCTTATACTTTTATGAACATTCTAAATTATTTTGAACTTTTAATATCTACTTTGTGGCCTTTTTCCTTTTCTCTATAACCCCCTTTTCTCATTAGCCGATATTACACAGTTACTCTTGACCACATATTTGACGTCTGGCCACAGATATCTGTGCAACCCATGGAACCTCTTTTTTTGTGAATAATTCATGCAGTGCTCGTTTGCATACCTTTAGTCCTGGTGGGCACAATTTTTCCAACATGGAGTCATCTAAGTGCCCTTAGATCTGCTTCAGCAGCAAGATCTACAACTGAACTAGTCTTACCCCAAAGGCTTGCAATTAGCTCTATGCAGAAAATTTCTCCAACATTTCTTTAAACAGTTGTATATTCAATCTGAAAGAATTGAATATACAAAAGAATTGGCTTTTAAGTTTCTCTTCAAAGATAAGAGAATTTCAGAGTAATGTTCTTGCAATTCTTTGGCTACAAGACAACTAATTGTCACTCCAGCAACACCTCTGGCTTCCCACTCTGCATTGTGTTGCTAGGGGAACTCCTCCCATGGAACTTTATCAGATTTGAAAGGGTGGAGCGATGGACTAATACTGAATAGAAAACAGAACAGTAGCACCAGGACCACATGCTTGACCATCTTTGACAATAACATAAACTCTGAAACACCATAAAAAGTTCTCAAGCACTTTGAAAGGACAGAAAAAGCAAAAGTTTGTTTCTTCTATTTGCATGACAGATATTGGCAGAGCATTCGTTGAAATAGAAAAATAGAAAACATGTTGCAGGGCAGTCCTCTATTCTAGTACTTATAATGCTTAGGGATGGGATATTCTGAAGCTTTATTTTATTTTATTTTAATTTTTCACATTTCTGAATTGCCCATCTCTCTCGCAAACTATAGCAATAGCAATAGCTCTTTGATTATATAATACTTCACAGTGCTTTACAGCACATTCTAAGCAGTTTACAGAGTCAGCATATTGCCCCCAACAATCTGGGTCCTCATTTTACAGACTTCAGAAGGATGGAAGGCTGAGCTCCATCAGGGCTAAACTACAGGCTGTGGGCAGAGTAGCTTGCAATAGTTCATTCCAACCACTGTGCCCCCAAGGCAACCAGTATACATTTTTGTTTTGTTTTTTTAATTGACCACCTGTAATCTACATCAGACTATAAACAGTGCCCTGCTAGATTGGCCATCTAGTCCAGCAATCTCTTCTCACAGTGGCCAAACAACTGAAAACAAAGTCCACTGGTCTCCCCACAGAAGCCCTTCAGAGGCAGTCACACTGCAATCAAAGTTTATAGCCACTGATCCCCATGACTTCCATGAATTGGTCCAATCCCTTTTACAAGCCAGCTAAACTGGTAGTCAGCATCATACCTCATGGTAGCAAATTCCAAAGTTTAATTTATATAGTTCAGTAGATACAAAAAAAAATGTAAATATACTTTAATCTGCACAGAAATTAGCATACCATTGTGATACACACACCAAGATTACATCTCAACTCTGCTTTGCTCCTAGAACAAATTATGCATTCACGGTACCTCAGATGCTTGTTTGCTTACTTATTTATCAAATTTATATAATGGACCAACTCACCCAAGGTGACTCTATTTATATTATGTTGGTTCATCTTTGATGGCCCAATATTTGGAGCAGATTTTGAAAAGAATTCCAATACTGCAGCTTCTTGACTGAATTAAGAATCAGAATTTAATCCAACATTTAGTATTAATGGGAATGCTTGCAATTGCCAATCATAGAGGCCAGGAACTAGTAATGAAAAATGCTTCCTTCAGCAATTTGTTGGCATTAGATTGTCAGAACAATTATTTTCTTCTGTATTCCCTCCTTTTCTTAATGATAGCTTGGGCAAGAAGCCAACTCCAAACTGTCAGTCACATTATAAAAAAGTACAGGCTGCAGGGAAAGGCTGTAACTATTCCAACCTTCATTGGAAGCTGAATTTTCAAAACAGAGATGGGAACTATTTGCTTCTGGAACACTGGACCCATGTACTATGCATAAATATTCCACCAGAGACCTTTATGGCTCCCACCCTAATGATGTTCCATACAACATTGCAAATACAGTATGGCCCTTCTCCCAGGTCTTGAGAAAGGGTGATAGGTGACCCTATAACATTTTGCTTGGTATAATTTTGTCTGTTACTGCATACACATGGCATGGGAATACATATAAAAGCACAATTCATTTTATTATTTATAATGCAAAATCTGAGAGGATTAATAAAGGATACAAGGGCGATGAGCGATTCTGAATGTTGGATGGGCTATTCTTTGGGAACACTAAATCAATACGTTAATACATCTTCAGAATAAATGGAAAAGGGACACAGAGAAAAAGGATGTGGATGCTGCTCCAGACAAAATGAAAAGACAAATCCCCAGAAGTACAGGGAGTTAAACTGATGGAAACATGAAAGGAAAGGTCTGTGAGTGAGGAAAAAACTAAGGTATTGAGCACTACAAAAAATGAGAATGGGGACAAAAAGAGGACAATATAGTATATTGCATATATAAAGAACAAGAGGCTTCAAAGAGAGAAATGAATGGTTATATTAAAAGAAGCAGAAAAAATGCATGCTTTAATAGAAATAAAATGGTTTTTTTGGAAAGTGGGAGAAGAAGGCTAAGCAAGGAGCCTCCAGAAAAGTGAATGGAAATTAAAATAAAAGTTATGAAATGTTTTGAAATGAAACTGAATGGTAGAAGGAAGAGTTTAATGTCTGTATGGGATGAGTAGAAATATGCAAAGAGGGCAATTGGAATGAATGCTCTAAATAGATAACTAATCCAAGAAAAAAGTAATGAAAAGGAACTCATAAATGTTAATAAGAACATGGAAAACTGCTAAGACTGCACATGTAGATAGTATAACTGCAGAAATGTTAAAATGTGAAAGCATTTGTTTAATGCTTGCATGAAAACTGACAATTACAATAGAAATATGCTGTAATTCTTCTTTCGTACAAAGTTAAAAACAGCAAAAAGTGAATGCAAAAGCTCCAGGGAGATTAGTTTGCATCAGCAAAATGTGTGGAGTTATGTCAGGGAAGGAGAAGGCTGACATTTTTTTTTCTCATGGTTACCTCCCATTATCTTTTAATCAGAATGCCAAACAGCTTCCCAGGGACATTTTCAAGCCAGACGTTCGCCCTTTAACACATTGTGGAGACAATCCTGAATGTGAAAAAGTTCATTGTACTTTGTTGATCTAAAGCAGGGGTCTTCAAACTTGGCCCTTTTATGACTTGTGGACTTCAACTCCCAGAATTCCTCAGCCAGGCATGCTGGCTGAGGAATTCTGGGAGTTGAAGTCCACAAGTCATAAAAGGGCCAAGTTTGAAGACCCCTGATCTAAAGAAAGCTCGTGTTTAATTTATAAAAAGCTTTGTGTGACTATAGAAGGAAAGGTGATAAAAGTACTTTATGAATATGATAAAAGTGGTTTATGATGGAAGTAAAGCATGTGTGAGAATAAATTGAACTGTTCAATGTTGAATAAGAAAAAAATATGTGATGTCCTGTGTCTGCTAATGTATTTATGGATTAATATAAAGGAATGATTGTTATGATGTTAGTGATGTGTTTGTTGAGGTGTCTTTTGGTATGCAGACAAGGTCATGTTTTGGATGAGAACCCAAAAGATTTATAGCGAATTTTAGATAGCTTGGATGCATGCGGAAAATGGAGCTGAAAATTAATGACCAGGAAAATGAAATAAACCATTGCAGATTACTCATAAATGCCAAGGGGGGGGGACCAAGTAGGTGAATTTGGGCATTTTTCTGGAATGTATTATTTACTAAAGATGGGAAAACAAATGGAGAAATTGTACAGTATGCAATACTGGCACAAAGATGGCAGGCATCCTGTGATCTGTGAGGAATGAGTGCTGGTCAAAAGAAGTGGAAACTGCTCTGTGTAAAAGTGTGCTTCTACCCACTTTGTGATATAGAAGTGAGAATGAGTATGTCAAGAAAAATGTAAAAAGCAGTTGCATGCAGTGGGAATAGGGTACTCAAGAATCGTGTGTGTTTAAAACAAAGAGAGAGTCCAGAATGTGTGTGTGATCAAAAGCTCTCAATTCAATTCAACAGCTGCTTTCTTGATTTTTCTGACACCCACCTGCATGTTGCTGGATGGAAGAAAAATACATGGGTTGAGAGAAGGGGAAGACTGAAAAAGCCATGGTAGAATGCAATTAATGAGATCCTCCAAAAGTGAGAAATAGGAAGTTTAAAAAATAAAAAAAGCAAGGTATAAAAGAATGTACCGATGTGGTAGAAGCAATGGTGGTTTGTAAGGACTGAAAGGACTGAAGAGATACAGTGAACAACCTTGATTTAAATTAGATTTAGCTCTGATTTCTATTTCTCTTCTCTGCTTCCTGACATTTGTTTTGCTCCCTGCCTTTTTTCCTGCAATTTCCACAGTATTACTGTCATTTTGCATGCAGCCCACAGTCCACTGGAAGAAAGCATCTTCTCCTTTACCAGCCATCTTCTTCCACTATTCTGAATCATCTATAAGGCCACACTTGACTTGCCTTTCCTAATTTGCCTCTCCCAAGGTTATCTCTCTTAATTTCCTGAACACTTCCCATTCCCTCCCCCCATTACTCAGTGCCTGGTTTTAAGAGTGAGTTTAGGCAGTTGTCAACACGCATTCCTTCTGAGCTCTTGTTCTAGCCCAAATTAAGAAGAGTGGTTTCCATCGGCTAGTGATATTGACCGGGAGGGGGGGGGAAGTTGAGGGGCTCCCCCAGTCCTTTCCCTTAACTTAAACCCCCTCCCCAACAGAAAAATAACATAATTTGATGACATCATTAACCATGGCAGGATAGGAGGCAGCACATGTAGTTTTTAGCTGATTTCAAGATCAACCTTGGGGAAGATTTCATGGTCAAAAGGCAAAGGAAAGAGGCTGTAGATCTATGGTGGGAACAAGAGGTTGATTGATAGCAAGTCCTAACAAGAAGACCAAAGTGTTTTAATTCACAAGTTAGGGTTGTCTTCATTCTGGAAGGCAGTTGTAGCTGGTCAGCCTTATACGGCTTGTGCAAAAGAGAGTGGCAGGCCAGGGTACATGAAGAGGTAAAAGAGCACATAGCCAATTTAAAGTAATCCAGGCCTCCAGGATCCATTGAATAACATTTTAGGATATCAAAGAACTATCACAGAACTGGCCACTGTGTTCTTTGAGAATTCTTGGAAAACCAGGAGGGTTCCAGAAGACTGGCATGTTGACCTTATTTTCAGAAAAGGAAGGAAGAAGATCTGGGAAATTTCTGTATTGGACAATGTCCCTGAGCAGCGCATTAAACAGATTATGTGTGACTGCTTGGATGGGAATGCAACAATTAACAAGTGCCAGCATAGATGTGTCACAAATAAATCATGCCAGACCTTATCTGTTCATTTGACAATAGCTGCTAGCTTAGTAGAACAGTATATTGCTATAGCATAGCTTCACCTCAGTAAAGCTTTCAACAAGGTATCTCATGAGATTCTGCTTAATACAAAGGTGGACCAGATGACAGAAGTATAAGATGGATAAATGACTGTATAAGCGAGATAAATGACTGTATCTAGGGAGTGTTCATAAATTCATAAAGACTTGAAGGAATGGAGGATGGAGGAGGCCATGCTTGACAATAATAAATGCAAACAAAAATCTGAGTAACACATGTGATGCAACTGCTAAAAAGTCCATTGCTTTTCAGGCCTGCATTAATAGTACTAGAGGCCCTAAATTATGTGAAGTAATTGTCCCACTCTATTCTGCCTTTGGAAGACACATTCTCTCCAATTTGGGAGCCTGCTATCTAAAAAGGACATTAATAAACTAGCATGAGTTCAAAGTGAGGGGGATTTGAATATTCTTTAAGAAACTATTAGGAACTGGGTATATTTAGCTTGCAGAAGAGAAAAGTGAGAGGAAATACAACAGAAATCTTCAGATATCTATACATGAAGGAGCAGAGTTGTCCCCTGTCATCCCAGAGGGGAGAAGAAGGATGAATGGATGGAAACTACCGGGAAGCAGATTAGATTTTAGGAAGAATCTCCTGAGGATAAGGATTGTCAATGAATGAAATAAATCGCTTCATGAAATGGTTAGTTCCTTTCAATGGATATCTTCAGAAGGAGGCTGGGTAGCCATCTGTTGAAAATGTTTTAGAGGTTTCTGCACTAACAACAGGAGCTGTAAAATACAACTCCATTTCTATGATTGTAAGTATCTGCCATCAGGGATTATCATAATGAGTCTAGTTTAGTATTTAGGATTATATTATCTACTCTGTTTCAACCCTACAACTTAAAAAAGAACAAAAGCCAATCTTAAAGAAAAAATAGTACTCTATTAGTGATAGATTTTGACAGAAGAATGCTGGATTTTTTTTTCAAGGGCAAGATGCTGAATAATTATAAAAAGGCAGATTTCTAAGGGAATGTTAAAAAAGAGAGAGAGGAAAACCCCTTCATTTTAGTAAGAGTATTTTTATATATTCCACTAGGCTTCCCATCTGCCTCAGATGCTTTATTTTGATTTCCTGTGCCAAGTAACAGTTCAATTTGATGATTTCAGTGTCCCCCTTCTGTTTCCTGGGATTCATAGAACTATGAAAGGCAAAGTGAGCTGTGCAGAAGATAGAAAAGCCTTTTATCCACAAAGCAACATGTAAATTTGGAGTGGCACACATTTTATTTATGAGAAAAATGAGATTTTCCGATACAGTATCTTAAATACAGAAAAAAAGAGACAGTTCTTGTACATATTTCTGCAGTAGATAAGATTTCAGTCCCTGGAATTTTCTTAAGTTGTAAGTTTCTTGCATTTCATATCAAGTCAGAGGCTCGCTTATCAATCATGCCCCAACATACATTTGTTAACCATGGTTTATTAATTAAAAAAAACTGCTGAGTTGGCACCATACAACACCCCACGAAGAAAACCAAATTTGGTTTTGGTGTGATGTATGAATGCAGTCACTAACTGGGCTCACCTCACAATTACAATTATAACTGTGGAATATGATACTCTCGTCACACGTCTGGATACTACAGATGATTTACAGATACTGATTTTCTATATAAATGTATGTAGCCTGAAATAGATTGGCAACTAGATGCAAGGGAGATAATTATCATCTGCAGCAACCTGTCTTTGGCAGCTTTCTTGGGCTTGGAGTACATATTTGGTCCATTTAGGTGACCATCTTTTTTGTGTTGATTCTTGGTGAGTACCTGGACATGTCTTTGTAGTTTTCTTGGCAAGATTTCAGAAATGGTTTGTCATTCTTCCTTCCTAATGGTGAGAGAGAATGACTAGTCCAAAATCACCCATTTCATGCCTAAGTGGGACTAGAACTCACGGTCTCCCAGTTTCCAGCCTGATGCCTTAAACATGATCCTCTCTCAGGTGACCACTAAGCCACCATCAATTCAGAGGATGGCCATATAGTTAGATGTACATAGTTGCTTGCTAGCAGAGGTTCCTTCAGCAACTTGTGATGATGCACAGTGACAACACTTACACAATTATGTAATTAAATAAATGCCACAATTATAGACTTGGACCCTAATGGCATTCGTTATGTCTCCTCATATGTGTGTTTCATTGTTTGTCTTTTCACCAACACTGCCTCCTCCTCCTCGTCCTCCTCCATGTTCATGTTCACTGTTCTCTATTAGATAATTGGTTCAGAATAAAAGGCACTAGGGAGAGATTTAAAAAAAAATTATTACAGAATAGAGACTGTAAAAGTAGTATTCATATTGTTAGTAAAATGCTGGTTGGAATTTACATTTTCTCCCTGTTGCATATGCCTTAAATTTTTAATTGCCATTATAACCCATGGATTATTGTTATATCCAAGTCTCTGACTGCATTAATGTCCTTTAGAACATATGTTTAAACCAAAGGGTTTCATAGTTAAGCAAAACCTAAATACGGTATTTTTGTGTTTTTCATTGTCTGCTCTGAAATCTTACCAAAGCTACTTGTATTTTCTAAACAAAGATCAAAGAATGGAGCAGAATCTGTAATTACCTGGACTATAATGAAAACTTTAGAAAAAGATGAACATGGTTTTGATGATTGGAAAACATTAGGTAACAGAAAAAAAGAAAGAGATTTTTTTTGTAACCATAGAATAAAAAATAATTATGCAATCATACTTGCATTTGCTGCAGAAGAACTTGGAAGCTTCCTTCTATATCTTTTTATCTTTTCTTTTTGCACCTTTGTTCTTTCTTTCCTTCCTTTTTTCTTTCCTTTCTTTACTTTGTATTAATTTTTGTTAGTTTATATCTTTTTTAAAGCTTTTAATAAAATTAATACATGACTATGATGAAGACTTTAATTCAGCAGTCATTTTTATGTAATTAACAGTAATTAATTGTAATAAATTAATTACTAATAAGAATGTCTGAATTTCTTTGAGATTGAAACAGATTTAGACTAACTTACTTAGGCATAAATTGCTTGAATTAGACGTTTAGAATACTGTCCTGTTTAATGCTTTTATTGTATTGAATTCAGCGGAAGCCAAAATGTCTTACCTTTGGCTGGCATATCACTTTTAATTTAACATGTTATAATGCAGAAAATGTACTATGTAAGAGACTCTTGTATGGATGTATCAATGAAAATAAATGCTGTAATTCCAAACACAGGAAGTTTTCAGTTCACTGTCAATGATTAGAAGCAATTGCTAGATGAATGAAACAGACTTTTTAATTGTCCTACTCCTCCAATGGTTGCACAAAGTTTGAAAATCCTCTCTTGATGTATGCCTCCACTTTGTTTTTCTGCGCTACAAAGTGTCACCAAGTTTTGCAATGCCGTTGCCTCTCCCATGAATATTTATTTTCAAAGCTCAAGGGGTTTCTTCATTAAAGGAGCTTATCAAATTCCAGTTGCAGCCACTTCTAAAAATTCTGCACATGATCCAGACAGAATGATTAATGTTTTTATTGGATTTTAGCATATGTTTAAATCCCTCTTACACTAAATCTAAAAGTGCTCAAATGTATCTGGATCCTACTCTCACTTTCTGTTTATTTTATTTAAATTTGGGTTACGTATTCCACCTTCTATAAACCAATAATTCTTTCTGATTTCAAACTATGTGGGCTGCTGAAGGCAAATTTGGCCTTTAATCCTTTGTACACTGATTTGTGGGCATAACTTCTCTCTCTGTGTGTGGATGGGTGGGTGGGTAAACAAAAATAGTTCTCTCTGTCCTTGACTTGATCTTAACCTTTCAGATCTTTCTTTCTTTATTTGTGTCAGAAGCATATTCAAATTATAGATATATGGCATTCAACACTGAGCAAGTCAAATAGGTATAAAGTAGGTCATAGAATATAGCATGTGTAAAACATATGTAAAATAAATAGGATTAAAATTAAATGACATCTACCCAATATCGGGACATGTCGACAGCATTTTCTCTTGCCAACATGAGATCTTCCTCTGTATTTATTGAAGGACTATAGCACATGCGAGATGGATAGTTCTTCTCCAAATTCACACAGAGTGTGTTCTACAGGGAAGCCCCATTTTCTTAGATTGTCCTTTGATCATCCTACGCCAGTGGTGGCGAACCTTTTAGAGACTGAGTGCCGAAACTGCAACCCAAAACCCACTTATGCATCGTCGAGTGCTGGGTGGGTGTGGCCCATTGGCTGGGTGTGGCCCATTGGCTGGGCGTCGCTGCGGTGGTAATGGCAGACTGGGTGGGACTAAAAAGTTCAATCAATCAATTCCAACTTTGCAAGATCTTTTTTTTCCCGCGAGAAGTTGAAATTGACTGATTGAACCTTTTTTTTTTGCACATGGCGGCGGAGGCCTAAAGTGAAAAGGTTTTATAAAACCCAGCTGAAGGCCTAGGACTGGGGTGATGGCACACATGCCCACAGAGAAGGCTCTGAGTGCCGCCTCTGGCACCCGTGCCATAGGTTCACCACCACTGTCCTACCCTGACACAGTCTATTTGATGATCCTTTCAGTTGAGTTACTTCTTCTGTTACAACATTAAGATAGCATGCATTTAGTTGTGATGGAAATCTCTGTATTTTTTCCATATTCAGCTATAATTCTATCTTGGCTGTTTGCTTGCTATGTTTCATGTATTTGAGATTTATCCCATCACAAATATTTAATACAGTTATATTGGTGTACCGTGGTGTCTGTTTATCAACGAAGATTACAAATTCAGGAATCACCTGCCCAAGGTGATTCAGCTAAAGGACCTGCAGTTTTCCCTTCGGTGATAAGAAAATACGTTTGTAAACTGTGAAAGTTTTAAGTGCATGACAAATTATTCTAAAATCAAAGACCATGTTCTCATTGCACTTTTTGATGATGATGGTTCATGACACAATCAACCAGATATTTAGACTGGATTTGGAATTTTTGTTTACTATCAAGTCCTTCCCAAGGTCCTGAGATAGGCAGAAGTTGTTCATTGATGGTATTAAAGGTATCCTCACAGATTGTAAGTTGTTCCAAGTAAAGCTGGCTTTTGCAATTGATCAGTGGTGATTTTGTCAATGCCAAAATCACTGTCAATGTCAATGTCAAGTGGTGCTCCAACTGTTTTGGGATTGCATCCAAGGTGCCTCTTTACTACTGGTATTATCTTCCTTTTTACTTCCTTTTTCCACAGTCATTCTATTTCTATGTGCAGATCTTTGTATTTTGTTATCTTCTCCAGTTCTTTCTGTTTCCAGAAAGATCTCCGAGACTAAAAATTTTATTAAGAACTAAGATCTCGTCAGCTGCTGCTGACGTTGTCAAAGTATAAGCCAGGATCTGAGGACGCTCGTTCATATTCGTGGTTCTGGGTAGCTTACAATTAAAACATAAATGGTACCAAACAATCAAAAAATAAAACAATACAAACAGACAATGCAAACATTAAAACTATTAAATAATTAAAAGCCATGCTATACACCAGTGATGGCGAAACTTTTAGAGACCGAGTGCCCAAAAACAGGCCCTGCCGCCACCCTGCCTGCTCCGCCCCATCCCGCCCCTGGCCCCGCCTGCCCACAGTGCCACCCACCGCCTCCACAGCCTGCCACAGATCGCCCAGGCGGCCCAGCAGCACCAT
The DNA here is from genome assembly GCF_001527695.2 of Protobothrops mucrosquamatus. Taxonomy (NCBI): domain Eukaryota; kingdom Metazoa; phylum Chordata; class Lepidosauria; order Squamata; family Viperidae; genus Protobothrops; species Protobothrops mucrosquamatus. The sequence continues at coordinate 202,569 of NW_015388137.1, forward strand.
GGCAGCCACACCCTCTGCCTGTGCCCCACAGAATCAACTGCACACAACAGGGCATGAGGGCAGAGTCTTGTCCCCACTTCCCGGTTGCCATGTTCTTGGCTGCGCTGCTCCGCGTGGGCCATGCTCGGGGGCGACTCTCCTCTGGGGGGGCTGCTGGTGAGGTGGGGGAGGTGAGGCAACAGTGCCTCACCTCCCCCACTGAGGCTGAGGCAACAGTGCGTGTGCCCACAGAGAGGGCTCTGAGTGCTGCCTCTGGCACGCGTGCCATAGGTTCGCCACCACTGTTATACACAGTCACTGGGAGAGCACAGTCATTCAAGCAGACTACAGCCATTTTATTGGCTCAACACCACTCTGTGATCCCCAGACCAGATGGCAAAGTCTTCAGGCCCTTCCAGAAGGCCATGAAGGTCAGGATCAAAAAACCACAAAGATTGCAGAGTAAGTGGCCCCTGAGCACCATTTCATAATCTTTTCATGATCTGCAATTCATAGGACCTCTCCAAAAGGATCTAGAATGAACTGAATGACATCCAAGTTTAGGAACAAAAGTCACAATCCATTGTTACTCATGTGTTTAATATTCACATCTGTATTTGATTTATCTAATTATTAGATTTAATTGACTATGTTCAAATTTGAATCAAATTAAATTTAGTTTTGTTCTGCCACCACCTACTTTTAGGACTTTATCCCTATCCATGTTATCCAGAACCCAAGGTCAGCCCTGCCTCAACCACATCACCCATATCTGCCAAAAGATATGAGTACTTCAGGGTAGCCATAATTGTTTGGATGACTTCATGCATTTGAATCTTTACTGTCTTTCACACTAACAAAGGGTTCTTCACACTAATGTTAATAATATCAGCAAAATAGTAGAGATTGAAGTAATTTCTGTGTAATCTATTTTATAGGAACATAATGGCTGCGATTGTGGAACATACTTTATTTGCTTACTCAGTTAAGCTGTTCTCTTAAGTTCACACTGTGCTCTAAAACACCCAAATCAAGATGAACATAAGCAAGCTTTGCATACTTTGTGATGCAATTGCTATGTCTTTAACACACTTGATTAAGTGCATTGTGCAAACCTAGCCAAAAACTATTCATTCAAATATATACACTCTTGTCCGTTGCTCTGAAGTCTTGTTAAGCCCAAGGGATAGCTTGAAATATTTTCCTTATTACTAGTCATTATCTGCACCAGTGACCTGGAGTGGAAGAAAATCCATACCTGTCTTACCATTCCTTTGGTTTTCTTTGTATTGCTGAGGGGACACAGTTTACTATGCTAACTTATGAAAACCTGGATATGAACAACAGAATTTTTAAGCACTTCATATAACTCTTTTTAAATGGTTGTAATTTTATCTGGGGAAAGATTTCTCTCTCTCTCTCTCTCTCTCTCTCTCTCTCTCTCTCTCTCTCTCTCTCTCTCACACACACACACACACACACTCTCTCTCTCTCTCTCTCTCTCTCATTGATTTTAAGGAAGAAAGATTTAATCCACCTAGATCTGGATGTCAGGCTTCTAAACTGAAATCCAATGGCTTTAGATAGCAAATTTACTCACAAGGCACATACCAGAATAACAGAGTTGGAAGGGATCTTGGAGGTCTTCTAGTCCAACCCCCGTTCAAGCAGGAGATCCTATACCATTTTAGAGAAATGGTTGTCCAGTCCCTTCTTAAAAATCTACAGTTTTGGAGCACCCACAATTTCTGGATGCAAGCAGCACTGTGTGTATGTATGTGCATCTCTCTCTGTGTTTTAAATGCTTACCTTGTAATTTCAAACCCTGTGATGAAAAGCATGCCTTGCAGAAAACAAGATTTATTATGCCCTGCACTCTACATTATAGCTGCTCTGCTAACCATAATGCACAAGCTATGAAAAGCAATCATGTAGATAATGCTAAGAAGGAGGTGGGGGATTCCACTCTTCCATTTTAACTATTTTCACATCCCTTGATCCTGATGACATTCCTTCTGTGAAATAATATTTCTGGTTGGAACGCTTGTTTTTGAACAGCGTATTAAAATACAGGCGTAGCACGAGCCACCCGTGCGGCTTATATTCAGTGTGGTAACTGTTCTTCCTTATATAAGGATGGCTAATTTCCATTATGTCATCAATCTGTGATGGGATATTGATTTGCAAATGAATGCACTTAATCTCAAATTCCTGCCTTACCTTTGTGAAAAGGCTCGGAGAGCATGATAGACCCTGTGGCTTGAGTGGCACAGATTTGCAGTGATCATGGCAGACATAACAAACTTGCTTTTAAATACAGATAGTCCTTGACTTATAACCAATAGTGGGATTTAGCCGGTTCGCACAGTTCGGCAGAACTGGTAGCTAAATTTTGCTGAGTTCGGAGAACCGGCTTAACGCACAGTGCTTCCAGAAGTCCATTCTAGGCCTCGGAGGCCTGGAGGAGGCCTCCCAGGCTTAGAACAGCCTGCCGGAAGTGCATAGATGCCACTTCCGGAAGTCCGTTCTAGGCCTCGGAGGCCCAGGCCTGCATCCAATAAGAGAACCGGTTGTTCAGGTATTTGAATCCCACCATTGCTTATAACCCATTCATTTAGTGACTGTTTGAAGTTGCAATAGCACTGGAAAAAGTGACTTATGAACTGTCCTTGCACTTACAACCATGGAAGCATCGCCATAGTTATATGATCAAAATTTGGGCAAAATTTGACAACCAGCATATATTTATGATGGTTGCAGTGTCCCAGGGTCACAAGATGGGCAGCATATAAATTTAATTTAATAAATAAATAAATAAAAATAAGTGTGACCACCATTTGCAACCTTCCTAATTGGCTTGTGACAAGCAAGATCAATGGGAGAAGCTGGACCTTGTGATTCACTTAACTGCAGTGATTTGCTTAACAAGCATGGTAAAAAAAGTTGTAAAATGGGGCATATGACTCACTTAACAATCACCTTGTTTAGCCATGGAAATTCTGATCCCAATTCTGATTGTAAGTTGTATGTCATTATGTTGTATGATTTGCCAGATCAACATGCTTGGGGGTCTAGTTCCCATGAGTCCAAAAGTTCTCCTTTAAATCTGATTTTTTTCACCTCACAAATTAGTGCCAAGAAATATGAACAGTTAGGACCCTTGTGACTGCTGAATTCCAAATTGCGGATAGGGAACACAGCTTAGTAGAATCCCATCTAAAAGTGGAAAGGAGTCAGCAATCCGAATCTTGGATACATGAGACACTTGCAGCAGAAGTACATCAGGGTTCCTCAAAGTTTAGCCAGACTTTAAAATAGCAGAGCTCCAGATGTCCAGAGGATTAGGTGTAGTCCATGGTCAAGGGTCATGCCAAGATTTAAAAGTCCAGTTGAGTCAACTGAGTCAACATCCTTGGAGACCTTCCAAATGAGAACATAGTCCTAATGGTAGGGTGAGATTGGCCCCTTAATAATCAAGCACTTTCAATTGCAATAAGTTGGAATAAGTGTTATATATGAATGAGCTGTGGTAGCGCAGTGGTTAGAATACAGTATTGCAGGCTAATTCAGCTCATTGCCGGGTGTTCGATCCTGACTGGCTCAAGGTTGACTCGGCCTTCCATCCTTCCGAGGTCGGTAAAATGAGGACGCAGATTGTTGGGGGTAATGTGCTGACTCTGTAAACTGCTTAGAGAGGGTTGTAAAAGCACAGTGAAGCGGTATATAAGTCTAAGTGTTATTGCTATTGCTAGTACTGTTTTATCCATACCCAGGATAATCCCTTTACAGCCTTGTAAATGACACTGCAAAATGTGCATCGTATTATTGTCTTACATTTCAAGAGGTACCCTGGACTCCCTTTGAGAAAACTCTTCCTTCATGGAGTCTGGCATAAGAGAATGACTTCCACCTTCTGGATTCATTGCACAACAGCAGACAGAGTGAAGCTTTGCTTCTTTACCACACCCTGTCACAGAACCTGATGATCCACTCTTAAAGTTTTCAATGTGTAGGAGAACATTTTTTTCCTTCACCCTCTCCTCCCTTTCACCCAATCAAGTATGAGAAAGGTGCCCCAATGAAATGTTGGAACTGAAAATTACGGAGGTTGGTGAGGCAGCAGAGATGATCAGGAGGCTTTCTGTACATTTCTTCATCTTTAATCTTCTCTGATTTAGCTCTTCTCAAATTTCTTCTACAATTTATTAATACATTTTTGCAATGTCAGACACGTGTTCACAAATGAAGAAAAGCATAGAGCACATTTTATTCCTTTTTTTCTCTCTCAGCAGAATAAAGGCATGCTGGTTTAGCAATAGAAAGCTTGGAAATAGATTGTGGGAGGAGGAGGAGGAGGAGGAGGAGGAGGAGGAGGAGGAGGAGGAGGAGGAGGAGGAGGAGGAGAGCAAGAGGGGCGCAGGACCAGGTCAAAGGAGAAAAGGGGGAAGAGGAGGAGGAGAGCAGGAGAGGGAACAGGAGCAGGAGGAGGAAGAAGGGGAGGCATAGGAGAAGGAGAAGGAGGGGGAGCAGGAGGGGAGCAGGAGATGGGGGAAGAGGAGTTGGGTGAAGAGGAGGAGGAGAGCAGGATGAGGAGCAGGAGGAGGAGGAGGAGGAGGAGGAGGAGGAGGAGGAGGAGGAGGAGGAGGAAGAGGAAGAGATCCTATATATGGCTAGGCTTGTCATACTAAATATACTGCTAGGCATCTTGTAGGGAATAAGTGACCAATCTGCCAGTGTGGATAATTTTTGAGTACTCTGGCCAGGCAGCAAATTAAATGGCTAATGCAGGAAACTAAGCTAGAAATGTCTTAATTGATTTCCAAAGAAAGGGAGCCCTTCAGCACTTTGGATATTAAACTAAAAGGACAATTGGTCATTAAAAATAATTATGCTATAGTTAAAGAAAAAAAATCTAAGCAACCACTTACTACTTTATTCTTATGAAGTGAGACCCTCCATATAATAATTATTACTCTTTAGACTGAATAGCTCTGTGAGAGTTTTATTTTTTGTTTTATTACATAGTCAAAGGCATATGAAAGAAAAATATAGAAACGAAATAAAGGAGCAAAAAAGAAATATAAAAGAATTCTTATTCCATTTTCTGCAAACGAATAAGAATTTTCCAAGGAATACTAGATTAGTACTGTGTATAAAGCTGTTCTACAATTAATTTGCTCCTTGAACATCATTGTTAAAAATCAAATCAATTAGCAAAAGATAGACAATATAATAAGAATCCTGAACCAGAATAAAAAATTAATAGGAGTCTCTATTTAAGCAGAGAAATCCTGCCCTTATTAAAACATTTGAAGCAAGATATAATATTTTAAAATCTTATGTTAAGAAAAACATAAAATTTTCAATGTGGCACAGTCCATAAATGGTTTCCAGGTTAAATTAAATTCAGAATCAGACGCTTTCATATTGAGACATGCTGCTACAGTTTAGTCTGCTTAAGAAGAAGAAATTATGTGTAATTTCAAGTAAGAAGCATAAAGTATCCTAGCAATAATTATCATATACAGAGTCAACAAAGCATACTGTATAGGCATGTAAGGCTCAGTGATGCTCAACAGAAAAACAGCAAAATGGAAAAGTCAATATATGAAATTAGTTTCAATCTATGGAACTTCAGGAAATGAAACGGCATACGAGATCCCTAGAGTGCCACTGGAGGAAGATGAAGAGTGACTCTAATGGAGCACAAGTAAGAGGCTTTATTGAGAGTACCTTGTGGCATTCAGGCAATGAAAAACGTTCATTTTTTCATTCTTATTGGGTCTGCCTGATGTCCCCTAGTGCAGTGATGGCGAACCTTTTAGAGGCCAAGCGCCCAAATTGCAACCCAAAACCCACTTATTTATTGTTGGGTGCCAGGTGGGCATGGCCCACTGGGTGGGCGTGGCTGTGGTGGTCATGGCAGACTGGGTGGGTGTGGCCAAGGTGGGCATGGTCACCTTGATGTTGCTCGTGGGGAGAGACACCTGTGGGGGCCGGGCAGGGTTGGGGGAGATCCAGGGGGTCTCTGGCAGATGGGGTGGTGGGCAGGAGGCTCGTCCTGCGAGGTGAGGCGAGGCAGGGTGGGGGATGCCATTGTTGCAGGGCAAGGCAAGGCAGGGGCTGGGGCGGCTGCTCCCTGACACCATCGGCCCCCGCACACAGAGGCCAGCGAGTGCATGGGGGCCAACAGTGTTCAGCAGCAGCCACAGCCTGCCGGCCCCTCAATCGGTGCACTCTGGGGCTCCACAGCCCGCCGCCAGCAGTTCAGAGAAGCCACCTCTGAGCTGGATGGCCGGCTGACAGCTGAGGAGGCGATGCAGTGGGTCGTGCCCGGAAAAAGGAGAGCATGTGAGGCAGGAGGGATGGGATGGGGGGAGGGAAACCAGCCGTGCTGGGATGCATCCGGCCACGTGGGACATCAACAAGTTAGCGGGCGGCTGGTTAAAGAGGAACGGTTGCCATCTCTGGGGCATGGTGCGTGTGCCCACAGAGAGGGCTCTGAGTGCCGCCTCTGGCACGCGTGCCATAGGTTCACCACCACTGCCCTAGTGTCTCTGTTTTGGATGACAATGTCTCTTCTTGGTATTCAAAGAAACCTTTGCAGATCTGCTGGGAGGATTATTCAAAGTTTCTGTTGGATACTTTGGATCCACTTAGAGTTGAACACTGGTTGTGCTGGTCCTATGATATAATGACATGTGGGAATGACTTTGGGAGTAAAACATAAATAAATTAAAACCAAGGAATAAAATTACGGACACATGGGGAAGTTGGGGGCAAAATGGGGAGAGGTGGGATCTGTTGTTACTCGATCAACCACCTCCACTGTGTTGTTTCCCCAGGCCAATTGGCAAAGGAAGGCCTTTAGGCCCTTATAAAAGGATAAGAGGGTTATATATATTCTGTATTCATGTGAAAAAAATTCAGACTGCAATTCATCTTCTAAATTGTGAGCACAAAAGCCCATTCCAAATTATTAAAAGTTTTCTCTAGATCAAGAAATATCACGGCTGTGTTCTTATTTTTCTGATTAATATATTTCCAATAGCATTCAAGGTATATCTAATATTATCCCTTATATATCTCTTTGTGACAAACTTGATCTGATCAGAATGAATTAGAGCAGCTAGAAAGCCAGATAACTTCTTTGCAAATACAGCTATAGAAAAAGATTATAATTTACATTCAGTAAAGGGATATGCCTTTATGATTCTGGACGAGTTGGAACATTCTCCTCTTTATAAATCAAAGCCAATAAAAGCCTTTTGCCACAAAGAAGGAAAGATTTGATATTGTTATATCTCATCTATTAGCTGGGCCAATGGTTTTATCAGCTTTTCTTTAAAGTCTTATAATTTATTGCAGAAAAAGCATTAAGGTTTGGGATTCATTCCATTTTACTTTTGTATTTTTTTTATGTTTCAACTTTTGTAGCTGGCTTATTTAGAGTCTCCTTTTATTGTTCTGTAAATTTCATATTCTGTGCTGCATTTGAATATTCTGTAATCTTTTCCAGACTTGTATTGTTAAGAATAATATTTAACAAATTAATTCATTGTTTTTTCTGCAAACAAAATATATCTATTTTCATTCCAGACTGAAATAATTCTTCTTTCCTTCCTTCCTTCCTTCCTTCCTTCCTTCCTTCCTTCCTCCCTCCCTCCCTCCCTCCCTCCCTTCCTTCCTTCCTTCCTTCCTTCCTTCCTTCCTCCCCCTGTTGATAAGCTAACAATTTGTCTATTACTTTTCTATTTTTTTTCCTATTTCATGAAATTCATCTTCCTGTATATTTATCTTCTTTCACTTGCTCCATTAAAACTGGAGGTGGTATGAGTTTGAAACAAACTGTTTAATTCAAATAGACACTTCAATTTAACATTAATTTAATATTATTAAAATAATAAGCAATTCAATCTCTATCTTTTTGAACCAAAGGTTCCCCGGTACAGTCTTACAATTATTAATGGGTTATGATCTGCATAAATAAGAGCTGCAACTTCCATATCTATAAATATAATTAACAATGAATTAGATATCCAACACATGCCTATTCTAGAGCAAGTATTGTGAGCAGAAGAAAGGTATATTATTTTTCCAAAAGATATTTAAATCTTCATCCAAGGAGGAAAGTAATAATATACATTGTAGAACTGTATATTTGAAAGTTTTCAAAATTTCTTTTGTATAAAGAAATTATTGGGGGTTGTTTGGCAGATTTGTTTTAATGCTGTAAGCTGTCCAAAGTCATTTATGAGATAGGCAGCCATATGAATTATATAAATAAATTTATCAAGTTTTATGCACATTTGGAGAGTCAAGCAAGGTTTGTCAGTTTGTCTAGGTCAGAGTTTCAAATGCTTATACAAGCAGAAGGCAATGACATGTCAGAAATCAGATGACTGTCTTCAGCTAGGAAACTTGGGTCAGGGCTGTCTCTTAAATCAGGCTGCAGCCAGCTGTCCTTAATTAAAGCAGGTACACCTTTGTTTGGGAAGGAGTCTCACTAAGTGTCTTTGGTCTGCTCTCCAACCTACTTACTGAATCCGAGGTCTTGGTACATCATCATCTGACTGCTTCATCTGTTCTGATAGTCTCAGAGTTTGATTACCTTGGATTATTTCTGACTTGGGGGTCTCCTGAGGCTGACATTTCACTAGTTCCCTGGAGCAATGGACCATGATACAGGACACTACTTGGGTAACTCAGGGTGGAAATGTAGAACTGGGTATCATCAGCATAATGTTGGATGGCCTTGGGTCATGCTGTTGGATGACCTTACCTGTGACTTTGTGTAGATGTCTATGGAGATTCTCAGTTATGGTTGTCCCAAAGGTGCTTTTTTCATGAAGCAGCTGGACTTCCTTGTTTTTCTTGAAGATGTTTTGCTTCTCATCCAAGAAGCTTCTTCAGCTCTGACTGGGACAGCTCCCCACCATCCAGTCAGAGCTGAAGAAGCTTCTTGGATGAGAAGCAAAACAACTTCAAGAAAATCAAGAAAGTCCAGCTGTCTCGTGAAAAAAGGACCTTTGGGCCTTGTGCAGATGTTAAATAGGAAAGCTTCATACCCTGATGGGACCCACAGAGGAGGGCCTTGGGTCTAGATTTTGCCTCCAATCAATCCCAACTGGGTGACTTTGGAAAAGTCTCAGCCTAACTCAACTCACAGGATTGTTGTTGGGGAGAAAATAAGAGCAGGGAGGAATATTAGGTGATTGCCACCTTCAATTATTTATAAAAATAATAAAGGTAGGATAAATAAATCTAAAAACAGCATTCTAAACTTATACTGGCTCGGAGGAAGGTGAAGAATCAGTGAATAACTGCCAGTCCCACCCCAGAGCTGTTCCAGGATAGAAAGATTAATGGTATTAAAAGTGCTGAGGAATCAGTGAGAACCAGGATGGATGAATCACTTCCATCCTCTTCCTGCCAGAGGTCACCCATAAGCACAATCAATGCCATTTCATTTTCCTGACCAGGTCTGAAAGCCAACTGAAAAGGTCCAGGTAATTTGTTTCCTTCAATATTTTCTGAAGTTGCAGTGCAACTATCTTCTCAACAACTTTCCATAAAAACAGAAAGTTGGAGATGAGACAAAAATTATCCAAAATAGTTGGCTTCAGCAATGACGTCTTAAGGAGGAGATAAAATCTCACCTCTTTAAGCAGTGACAGAATCACCCACCCTTTCAAAAATGAATTCATGAGTTAATCAAATATATGCTGCCCATAGTCACTTTTGATAGCAAGATAGGTGGTATATAAAATTAATAGTAAAAAATAATAATAAAAATATTCTGGAAAGCCTTAGCTAATCAGGAGAGATATGGGTCCAACATACAAATGGCTGAGCTAACAGTTCCAAGAACTCTGTGTACATCATTAAGACCAACAGACCTCTGTAACCACCCTGGAATCTGCTTCAAAACCACGGTCCAATTAGACAAAATCCAAGAGAATATCTCCAACATATGTCTTGTTCTATCCCTGACATGGGACCTGGAATAAACATCTGCAACTTAACCTTCCCTAGAAGGAGTCAGGTCACTCTAAGCAGGCACACTGGACAGTTATTTGCAGATGGCAATAAAAGTGGAGAAGTTTTGATGTTTCAGTGTTAACCATGGTGCTCATTCATGTTTGGTCAGGTTCACTCCTTGTCATTCTCCAATGGTGGTGTAGGTGTCTGCTTCATCTCCCTCACCATACCAGTAAACTGAGGATATGCAAAAGAAGGGGGACTATACCAGTACAATGCAATCCATAGTCCCAGCCATCCTCTCATTCCAAGCAATGGCAAAGGCTTTGGTCAGGTCATGGACCAGACTTTCATAAAGAACCCCAACCTCCCTTTGAAACCCAGTGGAGTCTATTAGTCACCATTTAGTTTTTCCAGGTTCAATGGCGAGTTTATGAAGTAATCGCTCCATTTTTCTGTCTACCAGAGGCCAACATTGTTTTATCTAAATGCATTTTAAATATTAGCATTGCCTTTTAAAATATATGCCTTCTGAATATGTATTTGCATTTTCTTGTTTCAATTTAAAATATATATTTTTCTTTTGCTAAAGGCAGTATTGCATTCAGTCTATTTATGTTTGTTAAAAATATTTTTATTTGATCCAGGATGTCAATTATAAATGTAATTTATGAAAATAGAACTGCTGTTTGATCTAGTTTTGATCATCTGTCTGTTCTGGATCTTTTGGGGCTTGTTCTGTTACTGTCAATGACTCAAGCACTTTAATAATGTCCTCTGCTTTGCCATCATCCATAAAAACCTTGAGATGAAATGGAATGGCCCATGGGTATTTGATCTTTCTTTCATGGAGACAAGATGTCAAAAATCTCACATCTCTTTGCTTTCAAAATATATCCAGAGGGGCCTCTGGCAAAATCTCTATTCTTGTGACTCCAAGCTGAATAGAATACAGTACATGCCTTTTTAATTGCAGTGCTGAATTCTTTGCCTTTAAATATCTAAACCTGACAAATATGTTCTGTGGTAAGTTTCTTCTACTTGCTGTCCAAGAGCTCATTCTGTAGTCAGTCCAAACAGAATATTTTTGTTTTTTGTTGAATCTATTTAATTATAATCTCTTTTGAGTTTTCAAATTTTAAAGGCTACCCAACTCAAGCATTGTGATTCTTGGCTGCCTTCAACAAAAATAAACAGTAATGAAACCCTACCTCATTAAAACAACCCTCCAAAGTATAAAATGGTAAACCAAAGGGGATAATTGAACAATTAAGAGGGATTCCAATGCCTAAGGAAAAAGCCTGTCTTTAATGGCTTTTATACAGGCAAGGAGATTGGGGAATCATCATGAATCAAGGATGGCTATCCCTTTGGGAAACAGGGATAGCCATTAAAAAGGTACACAACCTTGATCCTATAAGACGACAGTGTTTAAATGAAGGAAATTGTAACATGCTCTGTCTGTAAGAACATGTGGTGTGAAAGATATTCTAGAGAGAAGGTGATATGTTGGATAATCTAGTCCTGTATCATGTAAGGCAGCAGTCCCTAACCTTTCTGGGTTAGCGGCCCAGCATGGGAGGAGAGGGGAATGGTTTTGCATGAGGGACAGGAGCATGTGCGTGCACACAGCTTCATTTGTGTGAGCGGGGCTGCACGCGCAAGTTGTGAGGGCACACATGCTCACCCATTGCACACATGGCCTTGTTCTGAATGGGGACCCCTATACAGGGCTATAAAAGTGAATTGTCTATTGGAAGCCAATCCAACTGTATTAATACACAATTTCCAAACGTGCTTAGAAAAGGAAGTATTCTTTTAAAGTGCTGGTCACCGTTTGAGCAGATGGCTATTCTCTCATCTGCCAGTGCTCAACTCCATTGGAGAGCACTGTATTGCAGTCTTCTTGTGAGGAGCAACTGCCTAGAGCAGTTGTGGGTGATATCTGACCCTCTTTCACTCACCAGCTCTTTATTCTTCACCACAGTCATCAACTACATTTTCATGGACCCATCTTCAGTTTGCCTTTTCTTCCTCCAGATAGTTTTCAAGGGTAAATAGTTTTCCAGATAGTTTTCAGAGGCAACCCAGCATGTAGAACCTTGCTGTAGGAGGTTACTCAAGTGTGAGTGAGAATATGGAAGGCCTCCTGATCAGGGAATAGCTGCAACTGGCCTTGATAGTTGTGCAAAGGATCCTCTGACCACTGTTGTCACCCTGCTGTTCAAGCATGGATTTTGAGTTCACAAAGACTTCCAGATTGTGCACCAAATCTGAACCGAGGTAATGCTCCACCATCCAGAACCAAAGGGGACTTACTCTGTTCGCATGAAAATAAATCTCTAATTTTTGATAGACCTATAAGTGAATCACCTTCTTTTCCTCCATTCTGCCATCTCTTACTCATTTTTAACCAATGGAAAAATGCATTTTCTCTAAACAAGCTCAGAAAAATATATTAATTTGTTAAAAGCAAGGTAATCTTTAAGGATTCTACTTCAGCATTTAATGCTCACTCCTTCAGATCAAGTATTTGGGGGGGGTTTGATCTTTTTATAATAAAGCTGGATCTTTTCAAAGAGTTTTGCAATATTGATTGTACTTGATGGAACACATTCATTATGGACTCAGGTATGTATTAGCTTATATGAAAGGCAAGAAATACATTTGCTAGTCTGCATCTAGATGATTTGTCAGCATTTAATTAATTGGAGACCAACAGAGCAGATTATTTTAGTCCACCCTTCAAAAACTTATAGACAGAACATTAATTCGTGCCATAAATGCCCTAGTGCATTAGCGTCATCCTGTTAGAATGCGGAAATGTTTGGCCACAGGGATCATAACAGAATGCAATTTGCTGTTTGCTCCCTTTAGAATTATTTCAACCACATTTTATTATATTGTCATGCAATTTTTTTTTTAGCTGTGGAAGAATAGCCTAAGAGGATTTGGCTGGCGAAGGACCTGGCGAGGGCCTGGTGGAATGCACCCGTGCCTGGTGGGAGCTGGTGAGTGCCCGGGCGGATGCAGATGCTTGGGCCCGTGCCTGCGGGGGCCGAGGACTGAGGGAGGCCGAGGAGGACAATAACAACTGTAGCGGCTAGTCTCCTTCCCATCTATCTCGGGTCCCTGAACTGGAATTTAACCATCATGAGGACTTTCCCCCCCCCCCTCTGTTTTCTGCTGTTGGACCTCCTGCTTATGACTGGAGTATACCCCAGGTCGGAACTGCTGGCCCTGCGCGATTCCCCCCTCGCGCAGGCATGGCCCAGCACAATCTTAAGGGCCGGCCTCAATGATGGGGTGTGGAACCCCGAGAGGTGGCACGCAGCAAAAAGGGAACCAAAGAGAAAAAAACTGAGGGTTTTCCTAGGGGGGTGTTTTAATAAATTTTTAGGGGGTATGGGGGTGGTTAGGGGAGGCAGGGGGGATGTCTCCCTGGGGCCAAGGCCGGCCATGTCTGAGGGACGCGGCTTTGGAATGGTGAGGGGGGAGGTTGAGGGGCGAGGAGAGGGTGGTGTGATCAGTACAGTCAGTGGGAGGGGCAGATACGGCGGGAGCAGAGGACCATATCAGGTTTCGGGAGCACGCACACGCTGCTTACAAGCTTGTGGGTGCTCCGGTCCTCAGGACTCTACTCGGTCCCCAGGGATCTTAGACCCTCCGGCCCGGGATCACCGGCTGATGTTATGCAATGCCAGGTCCGTGGTAAATAAGGCCCCCCTCATTCAAGAACTTATTCAAGAGGGGGGTGCGGACCTTGTAGGGATCACCGAGACCTGGCTGGGCATGGAAGGGGGTGTACCCCTCGTGGACATCTGCCCGCTGGGTTTCCAGGTATTTCATCAGCCAAGGACCCGGGGTAGGGGCGGTGGGGTAGCGGTCATTATAAGGGAGAGCCTATGTCCGAGGGAGACCACTGTACCTCAGATAGACGGTGTGGAGTCTCTCCTGGTGAAGTGGGGACAAGGGGTGCAAGTGGGCTTGTTGATTATATACTGGCCCCCTGCTATGTATCAACGGCCCTGCCTGAGCTGGCTGATGTAATAGCCGGGGTGGCGGTTGGGACCCCCAGACTTGTAGTCATGGGGGATTTCAATCTGCCATCAGTGGGCAAGGCGTCGGCGGCAGCTCAGGAGTTCTTGGCTTCCATGACGGCCTTGGACTTGACCCAATTAGTACGTGCCCCCACTCACA
>NW_015388137.1:218930-231197 GCF_001527695.2 Protobothrops mucrosquamatus
GATCTCCCCTCCTTCCGCCGCGCCCTAAAGACATGGCTTTTTCAACAAGCGGGTCTGGCCTAGGGATTTTTAGCGGGGTTTTTTAAGGGTATTTTAAGGATAATTTTAATGATCGGCCTTCTTAAATATTTCCTTTTAATTCGGTTTTTAATATAGATATCATTGTATTTGTATTGTGGTTTTTATGAGGCTGTTAGCCACCCTGAGTCCCATGAGGAGAAGGGCGGGGTATAAATTAAATTAATAAATAAATAAATAAAATAAATAAGATAAGAGGGATGTGATTTTGTACCTCAGCTTTCCTAACCTTGAATACCACTGAGGCTTTGGAAATAAATATTTGCTTAGGAGTTGGGGATGGGATGGGGAATTGTAAACATCAGACAAAAATAAAAGAAAATTCCACAAAAAGTGATTTCAAAGCAGAGGTGTACCATGCCTTTACAAAGCTTGGGAAACTACAGGCAGTCCTCGACTTACAACCATTCATTTAGTGACCATTCAAGGTTACAACAGCACTGAAAAAACCCTTTATGACTTATGACCATTTTTCATACTTATGACCCTTGCAGCTTCCCTCTGGTCACGTGATCAAAATTGGGCCGTTTGGCAACTGGCATGTATTTGTGATGATTGCAGTGTCCCGGGGTCATGTGACCACCTTTTGTGACCTTCTCACAAGCAAAGTCAATGGGGAAGCCAGATTCACTTAACAACCGTGTTACTAGCTTAACAACTGCAGTATTTCACTTAACAATTGTGACAAGAACAGTCGTATAATGTGGCAAAACTCACTTAACATCTGTCTTGCTCAGCAACAGAAATTTTGGGCTCAATTGTGGTTGTAAATCGAGGACTACGTGCACTTCTCTACACAATGGGTTGGAATGTTTGCAGTGCATATTTCCAAAGAACTGGAATGACCGCATGGAGAATAGCTGGAGATGGAGATGGTATCAACCAGATCTGCTGACATGTTGAATTGGAGATCTTCTGCTGTCAATAGGCAAGGCAAGTTGCTACATTGTCTGTTTCTACATGAAGGGAACAACATTCTGCTTCTCTTTTTGGAAAACAGCTCCAGGAGACCTGAGGAGTACAGTGTTTTTTTTTCCAGAGTCAGGACCTTGTTTGGCAATTGGCAACAGCCACATCCCACCCATTAGGAGAGGGAGAATAGGAAAGGAAGGCTGTCTATGGAGATTCTCCATAAGTCATGATTGTCCCAAAGATGCTTTTTCCAAAAGGCAACTGGTCTTTCTGAGGGAGGGGGGTGTTCCTTTGAAAACATTTAGCTTGTCATCCAAGAAGCTTCTTCAGCAGACTGAGAAAGAGAGAAGCCAATCTGACCATAAGCAGAATGCCAGCTACGCTGTCTCCACCTATGAATACATTTGACAGCCATGCCATTTAGACCACCTTGGAACGCATCTAGGACAACTTACCATAGCCAACTCAAAGCAGGACAATTCAATGCTGTATTAATCATTTCATTCATGTACTTTTATTATTGGTGACCACGTTTTCATAGAAATTATTGTAACTCTTGTATTTCTGGGTTGACTTTCTTATTTTATTATTATTGGTCACAGTTCGATCAAAACTAATTTAAGTTTTGTATTTGTTGAATTGTCCCACAGCCAGTTGTCCCGTGGTGGGTTAGCCACGGCGAGTTGGCTGTAGTGAGTTGTCCCATTCCACCTTGGAGTACTGTCAACCCTATTCCATTGGCTCATCAAAGAGGATCTGATAATACTGGCCAGGAAGAGAGAAAAATAACATTTCTCTCTGACTTGCTTAAATCCAACA
The DNA here is from genome assembly GCF_001527695.2 of Protobothrops mucrosquamatus. NCBI lineage: Eukaryota > Metazoa > Chordata > Lepidosauria > Squamata > Viperidae > Protobothrops > Protobothrops mucrosquamatus. The sequence goes on from NW_015388137.1 coordinate 220,740, forward strand.
CTTTAACCATCTGTTTTTGTTTATCAACTAGTCCTAAACTTGTTAATTCCACCTGAGTCTCTAGCAGCCAAATAAAAAATACTTCTATTAGTAGGACAAGCGCTTTAAATCACAGCCTACATAGTAGTTTTCCCATCTGGCCAATTTTTCCCTTTGAACTTTGAGACGTCTTGAACAGACAAGCCAGTAGTAGGCAAAATTCATTTTAAGTAGTATCAACAGAAGCTGGCAGTATGTTTGTTTCTCAGCAGTACAAAGAGTTGACACTGACAATCAATTTATCTTGCGTTGATTTTCAGAATAACAATTGGGCTTTGGTACCAGATTAGTTGTGCAAAAGTCTGATTAAAGCCCACAACAAGATCACATTTTAGTACCTCTAAAATGTGTGTCTTCACCACTTCATCACCCAGGTCATCCTCCTTTGACAGGAGACAGAGAATTTGTTATGGTTGCCTGGCAACCTATCATGCAAGAAAATCACTTGCTGGATTTCTATTCTTGCTGTACTATTGCCAGGCTGTTTCCCTTTGGTGCTAGGTTAAGATTTCTCCTGGGAGATGAGCTTCACTAGAAACAAGCAATGAGGGAGAAGACTTAATCAACCAGATATTGAACATCTGTTATAATTCCTTGCTCTCTAGTCTACAGCACGGTGCTAAGTCACCAAGTTAGGGAGAGCAGTAACAGGGTGAGGAGAGAAACAGATGCTGATTAGGATGTGAAAAGATTTGAAAATAACAGTCTTTCCACTCAAGCTGAGCCCTGATGCCTACATACACATGGTTTTCCTGTCTGTTTTCTGAATGTAGTTTCCTATTGCTTTCTTCTGAGGTTTTTTTTCCCCCTTCTCAACTGAGTCTACCATCAGGTGGTTCCTTCATTCAACTGCTAACTGAACCTTGAATTGAATATGGAAGCAGATTGGCAATCAATGCAGTAGAAATGTAACATGTGCAGTTCTAGGGGCATGCATAACTGCCCATATCATTGTTGAAGCTTCCAGATGCTCTACAAGGGCAGCCTCATGTAGATACACTGACCAAAATATTTGATACTTCCTCCTTTACAAATACAGATTTCTTTGTCTATTTATAATCTATTTATAGACATATTTGTTTTCTCCAAGAGCAGAAGGGGGAGAGTAGAAAACTGAAAATATTTCTCCTTTACCCCATGGAAAACTGAATTTACATTTCTCTTTGTTCAACCAACCAGAGAAATCAAAATTAAAACCTGGCATAGTAAATACATTGTGTATTTATACTTTTCCTCAATACCTCATTCTTTGGGATCTTTATAGTGGTGGGATTCAGCCAGTTCGCACCAGTCCAGCAGAACCAGTCCAGCCCAGGCCCAGAATGGACTTTCAGAAGCAGCATCCACACAGAGAACCGGTTGATCACATATTTGAATCCCACCACTGGGTCTTTATTTAATAAACTTTATTTTATGGACTTAGGAAAATTAAAAGGGGTAACAGAAACCAGGAATAGTCATTCCCAGTATGTGGTGACTGAGCCCAAATTACAGTACACTTAACTATTGTAGATAAATAAATATGGGTTACATATTCCAAATCATGGTAATAGCAATAATAAATGTGGCACATTTCTTTTACAGTTTTTAAAGAGGAGACTGGCATGAGAAAAACTCTTGGAATATATGGTTTAAACTTTGGGTTATGGTTAATGATTAATTGGATCTCTATCATGTTCCTTCATGCTGCTTATACTTCATCTCCCAAAGTTCCTCTGAAAACCAGGTTGGCCAGGATCTGCTCACAGAGGGAGTACACATAGTCATAATCTGATCCCCAACTGCTGTTGCTTGTTCATCCTAAGTAGTAAAAAAGGGCTTGGTTGAACCAGGTACCAGAGCTTTAAGAGTTACTCCAGGCACTCTCTGGAACCCCAGAAAGCCCATGAGACAAACAAATTATGGGGTAATTCCTGTAATGTATTTGCTTCTGCATTGTTGCTCATATTTTATGCATCATGCCCTAAATTCAGATAATGGACTAGACTCCCTGTGTTCAGTCTCCTTTTTCCCTTAGTTGTGTTCAAGATGGCGGCAACAGAAGAAGCATGCTCACATCACAGGGAGAAAAGTTGCCATTAAATTAAGACAAAATGGTAGGAGGAGAGGTCAAGAAGGAAAAATAGGTCATTGAAAAAGAAAAAAGACTGGAGAAGGAAAAAGAAGAGACTCAAGAAATCAGAAGGAAAACACCAACAAGGGCAGTAGCCTACAGCGAACTTGCCTGCTGAGAAAGGCCCAGCTGCACCCAAGAGGCCTGCCCAGAGACTGGAGCCCACCAAAGAGGAACCAGAGCAGGCCTCCCTATCTGACAAAGCGGCGTAGCAAACTGGCAACGCAGCACACCGGCAGCTCGAGCAGTGAAGAAGAGGTAGCTGGCAGCAACATGGAGCTACTGACTGGTGAGGCGGCTGGGGGCAGCGCCAAGGAGGCGACCGGCAGTAGCACAAAGCAGCAGACTGGTGAGGTGGCTGGGGTCAGTGCAGAGGAGGTGGCCAGCGGCAGCAGGGACTGGGAGGCAGCATGACAGAGGCAGCAGAGCAGCGGAGGACCTGACTAGCAGCTGGAAAGAACCTGGCTGAATGTCGAAGATGGAGCAACAGCTAAAGACAACTGAGGGCAACTAGAAAGATCGGCTGAGCACAGAAAGGCAGTCAAAAAAGCAAGGCAGAGAGGATAGAGTTAAATAAGAAACAAATTAAGAAAAGGAAGGACAGGGATGAACTTAGAAGAGGAAATTGAAGGGGAACTCATCAAATTTGATGATGACACCAAACTGACAGGAGTAGCCAACATCCCAGAAGACAAACTCAGGATCCAAAAAGATCTTGACAAACTTGAAAAATGAGCCCTATCCAACAAAATGAGTTTCAATGTGGAGAAAAGCAAAGTTTTACATTTAGACAGGAAAAATCAAAAGTACAAGTACAGATTGGGCGAGACCTGGCTCAAAAACAGTAACTGTGAGAGGGACCTTGGAGTCCTAGTGGATGATCACTTAACCATGAACCAGCAGTGTGCAGCAGCAGCCAAAAAAGCTAATACAATCCTAGGTTGTATAAACAGAGGCATAGAATCAAGATCACTCAAAGTATTAGTACTGTTTTATAAAACCCTAGTAAGACCACACCTGGAATATTGAAGCCAATTTTGGTCACCATATCACAAAAAAGATGTTGAGAGTTTGGAAAAAATCAGAGAAGAGCAACTAAGATAATCAAAGGCCTGGAGACTTAAACATACAAAGAACGGCTGTAGGACTTGGGTTTGACTAGTCTAAAGAAAAAAAGAAATAGGGGAGACATGATAGCAATATTCCAGTATTTGAGGGGCTGCCACCAAGAAGAGGGGGTTATATTATTCACCAAAGCACCAGAGGGCAGAACAAGAAACAATGGTTGGAAACTGATCAAAGAGAGAAGCAACCTGGAATTAAGGAGAAACTTCCTGACACTGAGGACAATTAACCAGTGGAACAGCTTGCCTCCAGAAATCGTGGGCGCTCCATCACTGGAGGTTTTTAAGAAGAGATTAGACAGTCACTTGTCTGAGATGGTATAGGTTCTCCTGCTTGAGCAGGGGGCTGGACTAGAAGACCGCCAAGGTCCCTTTCAGATCTATTCTATTCCTATTTCTGAGTTCAAATTTGGCCAATCTCTAATTTTTATTTATGTCCATCTGTATTTAAATTGTGTACACTTGCTTTTTTTGCTAACAGATCTGCCATTAACTCAAACCTATTTTGTTTCACAAAAGAAGGCAAATAAAATGTCTCAGGATAATGTTGCAGGATCCAATTTAGGTTAGTCACTGGGACCAGAGGTTTAGTCTTCTGAGTTTTTGGATTTGTGCTGGAGTCTTCCTCAGGGAACTTCTTTCTCATCAGAATGTGTGCTTTGGGCTATTCTATGTGTAGTATTTATGTGGTGCCTGGTTATGTGTGGCTTTTTAATTGTTGATTGGGGTGCTTATTTTGTTTGCGCTCTCTCTCCCCCACCCGTTTCTAGAAATGTGTGTTCCTAGGAATTGTCAGATCATTCTTAATAATGAATTCCTGAGTATAATTGGAAAAAGCAGTATGATATTCTACATTCATTTCTTCTTTAACAATTCATTACATGAATAACACTAATGAAGCCTGCAAATGCCAAAGCAAAGATTGGGCTTCTTTAGCTATGTTGTCAAACAGATTCATCTTCTGTGGATTTTCTAAACAGATGTTTTGAAAATGCTAAAATACAACCAACTATTTTCTAGACACTAAAAAGCAAACACAAATGATTGGATGATACACTTCATGGATAACCAGCTTAATGGTAAAATATGGAAAAATATGACCTTGTTGGCAGCAAGTAATGCTAACGTAACCAAATCACTCAAGAATATCTAACTGCCTGCATAGTTTTGTTTTTGTTTTTTTTAAAAAAAAGAGGTTATTTTTTTTGCAAACTCATGTTTGTTTTTCAGCCATAAAAACCTCAACAGAGATTACAAATGAAATCTTTGATTTCACTCCTGACATGCATTTTTTAAATCCCATACTGGCTTCCTACCCATCTTTTCTTTTTGTGGAGTGAACCAATCTTTTCATAACTATCATCCTTCAGAGACCTTGGGAATTTGTATCCAATATGAAGTCCCAAGACAACAAGAGGGTGCCAGGTTGAGTGGAAAAATAGAGAACAATGCTGAAATTTGTTGGATATCTGAAAGTGAAAACGTGCCTCTTGGTAAATACAGTGTGTGCTTAATATTACAGAAAGAGAGTCTTTTGGATACTGTGATTGATTAAAACCAGCTTTTGACAGATTACATTCTACTGGTTATCAAAAAAAAGCTTTATGGATATCATCATGTTGAAAAGATAGGAAAGTGTCAGAGCCTGATTAATTTCCTCTCGTATCTGAATATTTATATGATCTTCCAGATTTGCTATTGTCCAAGAACCAACCAGTTCTTCCCTTTCCCTTAAAATCTGGTGGAAAGAACGATACTTCATCCAAGAGAGAGAAAACAAAATTAATCGTCCCACCATGTTCACTATTTCAGAAGAATGAATTAAAGTGACATTTGCATGCCTCATATGAGGGTGATGTATAAACCTGGCTTCTGTTGGTGGAGGAAGAAACATGTTTAATCTTTATCAAGAGGAATCATATGTTTGTGTCCACTACAAAATGTTTATGAAAAATGGTATTGGGGCAGGGCTAATGTAAGCTTATTTGGTCAATTCTTTGGGATTAGACAATAGTATTTGTTACATTTATGTCTCTGTGTGTGCGCATTATAGTCTGCCATAGCTCCCTTTGTGAGCCTTCATGGGGATTTTAAGACAGGCCTCGCCATGTTTCACACTGAGTTGTTAATTTGACTCACTTTATGAAACGGTGGATGAACACAATGAAAGAAAGGCTGGTTTGCCAAGACTGAGAAGCATGGAGAAGAATGGTGAATAGTATTGACTATATTTATCTATATTTATTCTCTGTCCTTATCTTATGTGTTTAATTTATTTGCCTTGGAGATGAGCTTTCTCTCCATTTTAGTCGCTGCATGCATACAGACACCTAAACAAACTCTGTACTAATTCTCTGTAATAGGTTTTGCTGATAAGGACTTGGAAATAGATGACTATTTAAATTCTCATGGGCCATTGTGCTCATTGGAGAAGGGAGGGGCAGCAGAGGCAGAGTTGGCAAAAGAGAGGACTTCTGAAACCCTCCAGGATGGTGCTGGAACATCAAAGAGAATTCCGAGGAGGAGCAGGGGATGGAAAGTAGCTAAAGGTGCTGCCATGGCAACAATTACCTGAGCCATTTCTTGTGGCCATATTAAGCATAATCTATTGAGCTTAATCTATAGAAGGAGCGGCTAGTTATCCCAAAATGAATTAAGTAGTCTTTTGTCCTTCTGAAGGCTCATCTATTCATGACTGGACTGAAGTCTATGATTTTGCTTGAGCATGAGACCAGGGAAAGCACCATGAGATCCATCATAACAATGCAGATAGCATGGAGGCTGTGCCAAAAGACAGACAGGAAGAACATGATCAAAGTTGTACCTGTCAGAAGGCTATTAATAAGTTCCAAAACAGCTGTTAATTCATCTCACTGAGAGATATGGAAAGTTTACCACTAGATTCTGCAAGCCTGTTCATTAAATCTAAGGAATATAAGAGTAGCTCTAGTATTCAGGGACCTAAAAAACTGGGTACACGCATAACATAACTTGCAAAGATGAGCTTACTTAGAGTTGCTCTATAAGTGGTCTGGCACTTTTGCGTTAGGTTGAGAGGGAAAAGCACTTCCAAAGGAATGCAAAATAATGAATGAGTCGGAAAAGTGTCTCGACTAAGCTTGAAAATTGCTTTTTACTGTCTTTTAAGTAAATAAAAATGGGCCCAAAAGAAGCAACATAACTCAGGAAATTATGTGCTCCTACCTCTTTCAATCAGATTTCTTGAACTTGTAGACATACCCCATATTTCCTAACCCTTTTCTGAGTTTTCCATAATATTGCCTATCCTGAAAAAAGGGATCATATGATGGGTATTTATGTATGCATCCTGGTGTGTGCGTTACTTTAGAATACATGAAATATCCATTATTGTTTAATGTTTGTGAATTAATATGCCATAGCTTGTTCAGCAATTCTGCTTTAAAAATTCCATCTTATTGCCACTTGTGAACCCAGCATTAAATGCTTAATTAATTCCTAGGCTTTACATGAGACTTATATTCTGTCACAAGTTTTACTCAAAGGTTATTCAGCCAAGTCCAAACGTGAACTAAGCTCAGTGACTCCACCTCCCAGGATATGATAAATTTTTCCAGTTTCCAGTTGGAAACAAAAGGAATTTGGGGAATTCAATATTTATTTATTTAAAACATTTATATAGCAATCTCTCTTAAAAACAACCCTGGATGGATTGCAACCAATAAAACAATATAAAATAAAATAAAATAAAATAAACAGCAACCACCATCCCCCCAAAACCGGGAAAAACGAGAAAGAAACACCTGGTGCCACAGCCACACTAGGTTTCCAATAAGCTTGGATAATCTCAGATATGTAAAAATTGAGGAGAAAACCTGTTTCCTTCCCCACCGGCCTAGCCATTTTCTATTATCATGTCCTTTCTAAAAAAAGAATATTTTTTAAAAAATAAAGAAGGAAGAATATTTTTAAAAATATAGTTATATAACCCCAGACCAAAGAGAGATAGCCCATACCAATTCCTGCTGGGTATTCTATTGCAAATGTTTTTCCTTTCATTAACCTTCCTTGATGGAAAATTGATGGATCGTTTCTGTTCATTATCAAGCAAGCAATCTAACAAAAGATGGGCAGTCAGAACCAACTTTCCTAATAGCATCTAATGTGCCGTGGCATATTTTATCATTTTATTCTTGTCATTATTCAGCTTTCCAAGAAAGAACCAAATCTATTTCCAAGAGTAATTATCCATGCAGCCCAGCATTCTAGTTCCTTAGTTGCTAATTAAGTATGAATAAGAAAAAAGAAACTATTTCAAATACAGGAATGAAGGGGACATTACTCTAGTATTCTGAATTGGGCCACTGTGGTACAATGCTAAGGATGCTGGACTAGAATCAAGAAGATGCAGATTCCTGTTTCTCCTCAACCACTGAAGTTCACTAGATTGTTTGGAGCTAGGTGCAAACGCTCAGCCTAACCTACCATGTACGTTTTTGTAGTAGCAAAAAATTAGATGAAGAAAATGCTATATAAAACATCTTAAGCTCCCCAAGAAAATTCACAGTATAAAACATAGGAATAATAATTAGTTTAAATCATATTTATTACACAAACTTTCATATATATTATCCTGTTCAGGACTGGGGAAAAAATCCAATGCAAGTTACAATTGGTTTAAGGTTTAATAGTATTACACAGAAGGCCACCAGGCTGATGTGATAGATAGATGATAGGTAGGTAGGTAGGTAGGTAGGTAGATAGGTAGGTAGGTAGGTAGGTAAATATAGAGTAGAAAACCAATGGTCTAGTTTTTTGGAAGTTCTCTGGAAGGTGTAGAGCATAAGAAAGGTGATCTTGGCAGAAATATGCAAGAACTGTTACATAGGCAAAACGGGGTGGAACTTTTTTTTAAAAAAATCAGAAAACTGAGTCAACACTCAGACGTAGCTCAGGAAGATGCCATCCCAATTCAGTTGTCTTTTTGGAAGCTGATACAGCATTGAAAATATTGTTCCAGGATATTATTTGTTGCATTTGGTTATTAAACTGAGGGATGACAGATAGACCCTTAGATTTTGGACTAAAATTCTTCTGAACTGGGTAGAGAAGATATGATCTGAGACCAGATCTTCATGTAATCCATGGAGCCAGAACAGATGGCATAGGAACAGTTGAGATTATTCTCTGGGTGTGAATAATCCTGAACAAGGAATGGAATGTATCAGTTTTGAGAAGGTTTTGATGATCACTAGGATTGTGGTTGCTCCCTTAGACTTGGAAAGATGGGTAATAAAATCTAGGGTTGGTAGTGACTATAGCCTTTAACAATGGCAATGGGAGTCCTGAAAACTGAATCACTAGTATCAATCAATCAAAGTCATACTGATTGCCAGAAAATATTAGTAACTTCTCAACTAGGAAAACTGTCTCAGCCTCTAAATGGCAAACAAAATGTCAAAATGTTTAATTCATCTGACCTTGAATTGGAAAACAATTTAAAATGGAGATCTTCACAACAAGTGATTTGTTCATCCCTTAATTGTTTTATTGGAAACCATTAAGGAATGCATAGAACTTTTCCTGAAAGTTTATTTCAACGATATAAGGCATTGACAGCCAGCTGGAGTAAAAAGACTGACCTGTTAAGCCAGTACCTTCTATGGTTCTTGGAAGTACTTAAAGTTATATGTTAATAGTCTTAAGTTCCTTTAGCTGATCGGCAGGTTTCAATGCATCTGAACTGACTTAAATTTTCTTGCTCAAGTTATATGTTACTGTTCATTCCTTTTGTCCTAAGTGTTTGGGGGTTTTTTTCTTCATATTTGGAGGCATCAGTTGTTCCTGTTCACGGATTCATTGTTTTAAATTTTTCTTTTGCATCTTATTTATATCTCCAACAGAATAAATGTAAAATGAAATAGACCTCATATACCTTTGAGCAATAACCTGAGCATATTGCTAGGTTATGATCACCAGTGTTATATTCCAATCCTGAATTCACAAAGCCAAAAGGAAAAAAGAAAATCCAAATCCAAGCCACATTATGGCTGAATGCAAAGTGTGTGGAAGAGAGCTGGAGAGACATCTCAAGAGGAGGGGTTCCTACAGGACGGCAGCAATCAAGTTTTTTGTTTAGGTCCCAATAAGAATCAGGTTAACCACTATCTACATGGAATTAATTCTTCAACATTAAAAAAAATGTCTGTATGTCCTCAGGTGGGGACAAAGGCAATAATGGCAAATGTTACTACATGATGGCAAGGGAAGAAACTGGCAGATCAGGCTCATTTAGACCACTTTCAGTTAAAGGCACCTGATCAGATGGTCTAGTGTATAGATCAGGTTGATGATTAGACTATAATTCATGAGAAGGGTATATACTGTATTCTGCATGAAATCAAATACTGCAGCCCTTTAAATGGCTTCTACTTTAGACTGCTAATACCTCATTCAGAATAACAGAATAACAAAGTTGGAAGTGACCTTAGTCGTCTTCTAGTCCAGCACCCTGCTCAAGCAGGAAACCCTATACCAGTGGTGGCGAACCTATGGCACGGGTGCCAGAGGCGGCACTCAGAGCCCTCTCTGTGGGCACGCGCGCTGTTGCTGGGTTTTATAAAACCTTTTCGCTTTAGGCCTCCGCCGCCATATACAAAAAAAAAAAGGTTCAATCAATGAGTCAATTTCAACTTCTCGCGGGGAAAAAAAAAGATCTTGCAAAGTTGGAATTGATTGATTGAACTTTTTAGTCCCACCCAGTCTGCTGTTACCATCGCAGCCACGCCCACCCAATGGGCCACACCCACCCAATGGGCCACACCCACCCAGCACCCGATGATGCATACGTGGGTTTTGGGTTGCAGTTTGGGCACTCGGTCTCTAAAAGGTTCGCCATCACTGCTCTATACCATTTCAGACAAGAAACAAAATACACAAACAAAGCATAATCAAGACACTACCACTTCAGAGCCACTTCAGTTACAGAGAATATTACTGGAATCTGATCAGTATCTTCCAGTAGTTGTCTGGGGCTGTTCTTTAAGGACTCATAAAACTAATGGCACGTAACTTCAGGAGTCTTAACAGAGCCTCTTTTCCATTGGGTTGTGTCTCCAATTACCCTAAGTCTGCATTGATTCCTTTATTTTGGCATCCAGAATACTGATAGGAACAAAATTGCAACAGAGACCGTGAACATCA
>NW_015388137.1:233689-239403 GCF_001527695.2 Protobothrops mucrosquamatus
TTGTAACTTTAAATGGTCACTAAATGAAAAAGTTGTAAGTTGAGAACTACCTGTATTAAATACTATGGATAAGCATATTTTTATGACTATTCTCATTGTTACTTGTTTGCTTGCTTATTAAATTTGTATGCAGCTAACTCTTTTATACTTGCAGTGGCTTATAATAACATAGGAACATGCTAAAAGGTCCATTGTAAAATAACAATGTGGACTACAATTTCACAAATCAAAACAAAATAGATACAATATATAATACCAAATAAATAAACTGATTGATAACATTTCATTCCAAATTGTGCATTTCCCCCTTAAGATCTCCCAGCACAGCATGAAAGTCTATCGGTAAGACTGTTGCTTTCTCCTTTTTAATCACTCAGATCAAGCCCTTTTGAACTTCACTCTCACATCTACTACACGAAAGTGATGGAAATGTAGCCTTTTCTCAGATGATGCACCATTTAAATCAACCATTTCATTTCTCCAACACATTGAGGTCTTTCTTCATTGCTGCATTGTCTGGGTGTGAATTATTCAGCAAAGACTGCCTGCAAGATTAGAGCAGAAGCTCCACTAATTACTGATAAAGGGAAACAATTTTAAGTATTTGGTAAGTCTATAAAAGTAATTAACCTATTCACCTTTCCCCTAATCTTCCCCTGAATGAGAAGTATCAGCCTCTCTGTTTGGTATCACTAAGAGCTTCTCTGTAACAAAATCACTAGATATTCAATACTCTCTGTCCAAATTAATTAACCCAACAGGTCCAGCAGGAGGAAAACAAGAGTTAAGTGTCAGAAACAGAAGCAGAACAATGGAATTAAATCTATTTTTAAAAAAGAAATATTTTTTCTATCCTTTTTCCGCCACATTTTTTATCTACCTTATTGTTTACTATTGTTCACATCTTGATTTTTTCTCTCTCTAATTTTTAACTCTAACTATATCACTATAGATAAAAATAAAATCTAACTTAAATACTTTGATCTTCTATTGATTTCATTTCCCCCCTCAATTTAAGTGAACAAGCTGTAGGGAACCTAAATGTTTGCTGGATGGTGTTTTGTATCTCCCTCACCTTTGCCTGCAATATGTTGAAATCCCTCTTTTTCTTTCCAGATCAATTCATTCTTTTTTCCCATTACTTCTGAATTCTTTCCAGGTTCTAGCTGCTTCTTTTACTTGTCTGAAAAGTAGGGGGGTCCACAGAGAACCCCTGATTGCAGGAACCTTGATGCTCACTTGCTAACCACTGATGATGTTACCTAGTTTGATAATGAAATATCTGCAAGAAAACCACCAAGCTCAAAGCCCAATAAATTCAACCATAAGCTACAAATACTCTCTTCTGCTCCAATGCCTGATTTCCTGATGCTTCACAAGCAACTGTGACTGGCATCTTCACCAGCATTAAAACCCTGAAACCCAACACTGCCCAACCTGAAGATTGGTGATGAGTTGATGAGTTGCACTGGTTATAAACTGGTTACCCTATTCTCAACATCTTTTTAAAATATATATATATATATACTCTGGACTGACCTCTTAGATGTTTCTGAATTTAATCTTTTCTTCATATGTTATTTGATACAATTTTTTATTATTTACTGGTGCTTTTTTATACTAGTTTCCTTTCTTTTTAGTGACCGTGTCTGTGTATTATTTGAATGTTAACTACCTTAAAACTTTACAAAACATTGAAATACAGTAGTATTTTCTTGACCGTATTGGCTGGGAACTTTGGGACCTGTAGTTCCATACACATGAAAAATCACCATGTGTGTTTCCATGCAATAATATATTAAATTAATACAGTACATAGTTTTAGAGTTCCTGTTTCTTCCCCTCCCAGCTACATCTTCCAATCTTTTGATATATCTATCACCTTATAGTTCATACTCTGATTAACCCTGGATGTGTTTATTTCAATTGTACAAAATATCTATGCTCTGGTTGTACTGCAGTTGCTTTGTCATCCAATGGACAAATAAAAAGGAACTGATCATCAATTACGTACATTTGTTCACTTTATCAGATAGCACTTACCAATGGCCCAATCCACAGAGCAACTCTGTTTTTTTCAAACTACAGAAATAAGTGCTTACACTTAAATCTTAAAGTGAAACTTCACAGGATTCTGTTCTTCCTCATTTTTACATGAGTGCAAACCTACTTCTTTCCCATAATAGAAACACAACAATTACTATACCTTAATGAATACTCAATACTCAACATGAGAAGTTTGCTAGATCTCCCTTTTCTACTTGAAAAAAAGCAATTTAGTTGGGCTAAAAGGTGTTTCAGAGCATGTGGAGAATGAGCATAGCACCTGTCTGCCACACCTTAAAATGTTATTCATGTTAAAATTTTACATAACAAGATTGTACACGAATCACTATGGTCCAATTAAAAACACCCAGATATTTTATATAAAAATTTTCTTCATTTATTTTAGCCTGATGGTAATCATCAGTAGTGACTTTAATCAAAGTTTGGATTTATTTTTTTTACTTGATTACAGTACAGTTTCAGGTAAATGAAGTTCTCTTTTTCAATTGCTAAATCCTTATTTATTTAATGGAATTTGGTTTGTTAGATACATGGCGATTTCTGAATGCTCAGCGTGAATATATAATTATTCAAATTTGATAAATCAGCCATTTTCCCATTGAATTATTATTATTATTATTATTATTATTACTACTACTACTACTACTATTATTATTATTATTATTATTATTATTATTATTATTATTATTATTATTACAACTTCAAGAAGTAATGGATATTATTACATTAATGAATTTGGGTAAGAAAGCTGGTATAAATGTCTTTCCCGTTGATTGGAACAAGTTTTTATTGATATTCTCAGTCTTGTGCTTTTCTATCTTTTATTGATATTTTTACAACTGATTTTGAAAACTGATGAAGATATCCAAAATCTTTTTAATATGTGCTCAAATTTTGACTGTGATATTGGCTCAAAGTCTTTAAACCTCATTTCCTTAAATAGTTAATTCTGAACATCCTGTTTTTACAAAAAGAAGTCAATTCTTGGACAATATTAGAATATTAGTGGATATAATTATTATTTAGTCATATAATTGACTCAAAGTTGAATGTGGAGAAAGTCCACATTAATATGGTTGTGCTATGTAAGCCTTAGACTGCAAGCAGAAAGTAAGACAATTACAAACCTTAAAACTTTAATTAGCATGTTATAAATCTTCCATCAAAGCCAAGACAGAGCTAAGAGCCAGTAATTTAAACAAGGTCTTGGAGAATTGAAGGAAAGATTGCTTGCCTCATAAATTATACCAGAGGAACAAGCTGCTAGTTTGAAGAATTCAGAGGCAGGAATGTCAAGAGCAATCAAGACAGTCTATAAGTGCAACAACACCAGAGAATTCCACAGAAGGGGGAACCTGGAACAGACTGGAAGCTGGAATATTATTTCCAACAAGAAGAGGGATCTGGAGCATGTTGTTATACAGCCAAAATGCATCCCGATGTCTAAGCATTCCATCCTCTTCTGGTGCTGGCCCCCTCCCTCTTCAGCATTCTTCAGCGATGACTTCTTACTATTGGAATTAGTCACCAATTGCACTAAGTCAGTCACATCACTTGAAGGAGGTCACTGACAGTCTGCTTGTTCCTCCTCTTCAGCATTGGAGTCAGAAGATTCCCTAACAACAGTACAGGATTGTTTTTGGATCACAGCTGGTCCTCGATTATACCTAACCACAATTGGCACTGGAACTTCTGTTACTAAATGATGTGGACATTAAGTGAGCTGTGCCTAATTTTACAAAAAAAAATGGTCATCATCGTTAAATAAACCACTGTGTTCGTCTGGTGTCCCCCATTGACTTTGCTTGTCGGAAGCCTCCTGGGAAGGTTTCAAATGGTGATCTCATGTCCCTGGGATGCTGCAACTATTATAAATACATGCCAGTTGCCAAGCACCCAAATTTTCATCATATGATAGCCAGAACACTGCAGTGATCGAGGACCAGTCATAAGTCACTTTTTCAGTATCATCACAACTTTGAACTATGGTTAAACAAATGGTTGTAAGTAAGGTCTACCTGTAAAATTAGGTAGCTTAATCTACTCCCCAATGTTAACAAAATACAGAAAAACACAAAAGCTCTTGACTTCTCTGGATCAAATCTGGTTGGTTTGCTTGCTTGCTCTGCTTATCTTTGGCTTCATCCAGCCCTCCAAGATAGTCACAAATTGGATGGCTTTCAAGATGTCGATAACTTGTTTTCTGTTCTGTCCCAGCCTACATGAGTCCTTGTTATGCTCACAAGGAGAAACCCCTCTTCCAAGAAACAGGCAGGAACTGCAAGAAAAAAACAACCCCTTTTATTCTCACAGACCTGAGTCAATGTCCAAGGCAAACAAACACAGTCCACAGAAACTCGATCCTCAACACGAAGGATTGCCTTTGGCAACCAGCACCTCCCACACCTTCCCTTTTATAATTCAGCCAAGGAGCGGCTTCCTAATGCCTTCTCCTTTGCCTTTGGAGCCGCCCCATTGCATTCTTCTGCCCTACTCACTTCTCTTGCCTGCGCTTTTGTGCATCCTGGATTTGTCCCAACTGTTCTTCATCACTGTCCAATTCAGGCTCCCAGCACAGCTGTGTCTCAGCCTGAGCGCAAGTAGAGGGGTCAGGCTCCTCGTCCGACTGTAAGTCTTGGAGCTCCTCAGAGCCTTCCTCTGACTCTAATATCACTCCAGGCCCCTCCTCCTCATCTGATTCCTCAGACTCAACTGCCAGATCCACTGGCTGGCAAGGAATCACAACACTTTCTCTTGATCATCCAATCCAGGAAAGAAAGTTTGCCACTAGCCTTTTGCTGTTTATGGCACCAGCCCACTTTTCTTTAGTACTTTGAAACTTGTTAGGTTGTCATGGCAACCATGAAACCCTGCATTTCTTTTAGATAGAGTAGCAGATGTTGAAGTCCTTCAGGGCTATCACTGTGGGAATCTTCAGCACTAACTCTGAGACAGCCTTAATTGTGTTAGGCAGCAAACCTCCTGGGCTGCAGAAGAAGCTGTAGAATCCCAGCCTGCCCTGAATTTTAAACACAAGATACAAAACTTCCAAAGTTGTATTTGTCCACACCAGTATCCAAGAGATGCCAAAGAAGAAGATGGAAATCCTATGGATGGTAGTGACCTATATAGCTGATCCTATATACCACCAATGCCCTAGGAACCTTTTTGAGCGCCGTGCACAATTCTTTCTTGGCTGTTGGTGACTATCTTGGAGGGCTGGATGAACATCTCAACAATTCTCTTTCATACCCTCTCATGCATTTAAATCAACATT
This sequence comes from Protobothrops mucrosquamatus, assembly GCF_001527695.2. Classification (NCBI taxonomy): domain Eukaryota; kingdom Metazoa; phylum Chordata; class Lepidosauria; order Squamata; family Viperidae; genus Protobothrops; species Protobothrops mucrosquamatus. Next base: position 239,034 of record NW_015388137.1, read on the forward strand.
CAATTTTTATTCACTGTTCTTTTTTTACCCTTAGTTATTTGCAGAACAGTGACTGAATTCCTCTAATCTTTATTCATGCTATCATGCACATTTATTAAACCCAGAACTAAAAACAACAGAGACAAATATGCCAAATAAATAAAGATTCCCAAAGGTAAATTCTGACCAATATGAATGGACCAAATATCAATTAGATCTGTCTTATGAAAATGCCTACCTTAAAATATATCAGCTAAATAGTTAAAATAAACTCTGTTCAATACTTGCTATTTAACTTGTGTCTTGGAAGAGTCTCATGGTATTTTATTCTTTTATTCTTTTTCTGCTAAAATATTTTGGAATTTAAATAGGGAATAGCAGTGAGAAAGAC
>NW_015388137.1:244001-251040 GCF_001527695.2 Protobothrops mucrosquamatus
TTTCAATTGTGATGTATTTGTGATGTGCTTTTTTTTTATGTTGAAAACAATAAAAAATTGTTTGAAAAAAAAAACAAAAACAAAGTATTAGTACCTCTTTATAAAACCCTAGTAAGACCACACCTGGAATACTGCAGCCAATTTTGGTCACCATATCACAAAAAAGATGTTGAGAGATTGAAAAAAAAATCAGAGAAGAGCAACTAAAATGATCAAAGGCCTGGAGACTAAAACATACAAGAACAGCTGCAGGACTTGGGTTTGGCTAGCTAGTCTAAAGAAAAGAAGAAATAGGGAAGACATGATAGCAGTATTCTAGTATTTGGGGGGCTGCCACCAAAGCGCAGGACAGGAAACAATGGTTGGAAACTGATCAAAGAGAGAAGCAACCTGGAATTAAGGAGAAACGTCCTGACAGTGAGGACAATTAACCAGTGGAATAGCTTGCCTCCAGAAATCGTGGGTGCTCCATCACTGGAGATTTTTAAGAAGAGCTAGACAGTCACTTGTCTGAGATGGTATAGGTTCTCCTGCTTGAACAGGGAGGTGGACTAGAAGACCTCCAAGGTCCCTTCCAGTTCTATTCTATTCTAATATTCTAAAAAGTGCAGTCATGTGTCTGTGGGGGAAACCATCAGAATTTCAAATGTCGGTCTACTTGCAAACTGTTTCTGGACTTTGTGCTTGAGGTAGAAAAAAATGAAACTTTGATTTTGAGTTTTACCGACTAGGTAGGTTTGTTGTTATAGTAATGGCTAGTTTATATTATTATGTAAAAGTAAAAAGTTGAGGTTTGATGCTATTATCTTATTCTACTGCACCAAAGGGAATTGGAAGTCAACATCTTTTCTTTCTTTTTTCCTTTTGTCCTACACTTTCCCGTTCCCTTTTCCCTCCCTTATTTTCATTCTATTTTCTTTTGTATTTTTGTATTTTATATTATAAACAAATAAATAATAATATGAAAAAGAACTTATAATGTGGGTCATTAAATACCTACCAAGTAGGTCTATCAGAACATCCAACATACTAAGCAACCATTTGTAAGTCAAGGACTACCTGTATTGGATGTTACAGCTACTGATAGGCTAATAAAAATATAACACTAGTGGAATCTCAGAAAATGTTGATTGTGGGAGGGATTATTTTGGTCACTTATTTCTTTACTTTGGGATTAGGTTAACATTTCCTGAGTTCCCCCTCAACAATCCTTTAACTCACATATCAAACTTCTTGGTACGCAACACAAAACAACAAAAAGAAATCCCAGAGATGTTTTATCATGAGGCAACTGGACTTTCTTGTTTTTCTTATACTTTAGAGTATAAATCCTTCCATTTCCCACCATCCAGTCAGAGCTGAAGAAGCTTCTTGGATGAGAAGCAAAACGTCTTCAGAGAAAAACAAGAAAGTCCAGTTGCCTCGTGAAAAAGCATCTTTGGGATAAATATGACCTGGATGACTGAAAATCTCCATAGACAGCAAAAAGAAAAAAAAACATTATAAGTACAGAATTGCTATTAAAAACATGCACATGTCTTTCAGAAAGAGTTTCCATTATGATTGATCAAAAATTAGGAAGAGTCAAGATTCATTTTGGTCGGCCATTAGATGAGACCACTATCTACCGACCACTCCACTTAGATCAGTTTACATTTGGGATGGCTTTTTCTTCCTTCCACCTCTGTTGAGGCCCTCACTGAAACCAGAGCACAAAGTGGATGGAGCTGCAAACGTTGTATTGTGGGCTGTCCAGATTGTGTTTAAGGTGGGCAGTCAGATAATTCTTTAAAGAAATACATAGGTGATTCTAATCTTCATTTCAGCATACGGACCCCCATGTTGACATTTTCATACTAGAGGTAAGAGTAAATACAGTTATGGAATAACTGGCATTTAACATTGGTTGGAGAAAGAATTACAATATTAGTTTAAATATTAGTTTGGTTACAATCTACCTGGCACGTTAGAAATATAAACAAGTAAATGAGAAATTAAAACAGGCCACCCATTTTTCTTGCTTTGGGCAGTGTGGATTTCAACTTCAGTAGGTTCTCTCCAAAACACTGCATCAGAGCAACCCCACAGCTCACCATAATGAAAACTGTAAGCCCCAAAGGTGCATTTCCAAAAGACAACTGGACTTTCTTGGTTTTTCCCTTGAAAACATTTTGTTTCTCATCCAAGAAGCTTCTTCAGTCCTCAGCAATTGGATGAGAAGCAAAAAAAATTTCAAGGGAAAAAAACAAGAAAGTCCAGTTGCCTTTTGGAAAAGCATCTTTGGGACAACCATGACCTGGATGATTGAGAGTCTCCCAGGCAAAACTATAAGCCAGTGTTGTTCTTAAAAGCTGAATACTTGAATATTTAAGCTCTTACAATGAACAAGAATATCTTTGCTAAACTACATAAGAGGAATCACATAGATGCTTATTCTGAAAATCCATAGGCTCAGGTCTCTCCTCAAGACCAAGCCACTGAAATCTAGCAGCAAAATGCCAAACATGTCCTGCTAATTTTGGGAGGAAAAGAAAGGAGGGAGATGGTTAAGAGTTTTACAGGCCTCCAGTACATACAAGACAAACCATCTCAGTGTATATGGGGGTTCGCAAAAAGTGCTGCACAGTTCAGGAAAGGAAGGGGGAGGCGTACGATTCAGTGGGGTGCGCCGGAGGTCAATGCAAGAGGTACTGCATGGGATGGGGACATGACACAGGTTAGGGGAGCATCAGGGGTGTGTGTGTGCTTCTCTCCTCCCTTTCCTCTTTTTCTTCCTCTGAGTGGATTCCTAAAATAACTCAGTAATTAACTTTCCCTTTGTTAGCCCTTCTTCTATGGACTCCATTTTGTGACATGCTGTAAGGCAGAGATTCTCATATTCCTTCTTTGAATCTTTCTTCACTTCATTCTTGAGACCCTACCTTTGTTTCTGGATGATTGGAACGTGACATTTTTGTTTATATTTACTTAACTAGAAGTGTCACAGATCAAGCTTTAAAAGGTTTAAGTCAGAAAAGACCAAATAATGATATGCAAAAAAGATTTTTAAAAAGAGAGCAACTATTGATTTCTTATTCTTCCGTTTCAATTTTGAAAATAAACTCCAGTAGTGACACCTAGTGGCTACTCTCTAGCCATACANATATAACTGCCCTGGAGAGGTGAGAAGAATTGAATAATTGTAATTATTGCACTATGTGCAGTGTGCTGTAAATATGTTCATCGAATGAGAATTGCACACAAAAGGAAGTTTATCTGTCTTATGGGCTGTAAATCCTGTTCAGTGATAACAAATTTTCCCAGCTCATATAAGAAGCTGGAGATGCAGGGCTTGCCTGGTGCTTTAAGGCTTTGAAAGCCCAGCGTAAGCAGGTTTTTTGCATCATCATAAAATCCCCAAACAGCTGCATCTGTCAAAGAAGCAGTTGCTTTAAATTTCATCCTTATTGAAAAAGTTGGTAACTAACCTATTTGACTTTGACTTTGAGTATTAGGTATATCCAAAGAATCCAAGCAGCAGTTTTGGACTGTGATCGGTGTAACATATGGAATACAAAAGTATGCCCATCCAGTGCTGTATATTGTACAGGTTGATTTTGAATTATGTTGGAGCCCACCTATCACAATCATACTCATGACGGTGGCAAAGTGGTGACCATTGCAGTGGTCATTAAGCAAACCAATGGTTTCCTAAGGGTGTAGTTTTGCTGAAGATTGGAAATAAACGCTGGTTTTTAGCAAAACTGTTATAAAACCCAGTCACAAGACAAATGCTGCAAGAGGCCATAAGTGCAGCCCGATTGCCAAGTGCCCACAAAAAGGGGAGGGAGACTTGCACTATATGTAAGAGAACACTACATATCTACAGAAATGCACATGATCCAGGATCCAGTGTGCAGCAGCAGCCAAAAAAGCTAATACAATCCTGGGTTGTATAAACAGAAGCATAGAATCAAGATCACGCGAAGTATTAGTACGTCTTTATAAAACCCTAGTAAGACCACACCTGGAATACTGCAGCCAATTTTGGTCACCATATCACAAAAAAGATGTTGAGAGTTTGAAAAAAAATCAGAGAAGAGCAACTAAAATGATCAAAGGCCTGGAGACTAAAACATACAAGAACGGCTGCAGGACTTGGGTTTGGCTAGCTAGTCTAAAGAAAAGAAGAAATAGGGAAGACATGATAGCAGTATTCTAGTATTTGGGGGGCTGCCACCAAAGCACCAGAGGGCAGGACAAGAAGCAATGGTTGGAAACTGATCAAAGAGAGAAGCAACCTGGAATTAAGGAGAAACGTCCTGACAGTGAGGCAATTAACCAGTGGAATAGCTTGCCCCCAGAAATCGTAGGTGCTCCATCACTGGAAATTTTTAAGAAGAGGCTAGACAGTCACTTGTCTGAGATGGTATAGGTTCTCCTGCTTGAGTAGGGAGCTGGACTAGAAGACCTCCAAGGTCCCTTCCAGCTTTATTCTATTCTAATATTCTAAAAAGTGCAGTCATGTGTCTGTGTGGGGGAAACCATCAGAATTTTAAATGTTGGTCTACTTGCAAACTGCTTCTGGACTTTGTGCTTGAGGTAGAAAAAAATGAAACTTTGATTTTGAGTTTTACCGACTAGGTAGGTTTGTTGTTATAGTAATGGCTAGTTTATATTATTATGTAAAAGTAAAAAGTTGAGATTTGATGCTATTATCTTATTCTACTGCACCAAAGGGAATTGGAAGTCAATATCTTTTCTTTCTTTTTTTCCTTTTGTCCTACACTTTCCCGTTCCCTTTTCCCTCCCTTATTTTCATTCTATTTTCTTTTGTATTTTTTTTTATATTATAAACAAATAAATAATAATATGAAAAAGAACTTATAATGTGGGTCATTAAGTACCTACCAAGTAGGTCTATCAGAACATCCAACATACTAAGCAACCATTTGTAAGTCAAGGACTACCTGTATTGGATGTTACAGCTACTGATAGGCTAATAAAAATATAACACTAGTGGAATCTCAGAAAATGTTGATTGTGGGAGGGATTATTTTGGTCACTTATTTCTTTACTTTGGGATTAGGTTAACATTTCCTGAGTTCCCCCTCAACAATCCTTTAACTCACATATCAAACTTCTTGGTACGCAACACAAAACAACAAAAAGAAATCCCAGAGATGTTTTATCACGAGGCAACTGGACTTTCTTGTTTTTCTTATACTTTAGAGTATAAATCCTTCCATTTCCCACCATCCAGTCAGAGCTGAAGAAGCTTCTTGGATGAGAAGCAAAACATCTTCAAAGAAAAACAAGAAAGTCCAGTTGCCTCATGAAAAAGCATCTTTGGGATAAATATGACCTGGATGACTGAGAATCTCCATAGACAGCAAAAAGAAAAAAAAAAACATTATAAGTACAGAAATGCTATTAAAAACATGCACATGTCTTTCAGAAAGAGTTTCCATTATGATTGATCAAAAATTAGGAAGAGTCAAGATTCATTTTGGTCGGCCATTAGATGAGACCACTATCTACCGACCACTCCACTTAGATCAGTTTACATTTGGGATGGCTTTTTCTTCCTTCCCCCTCTGTTGAGGCCCTCACTGAAACCAGAGCACAAAGTGGATGGAGCTGCAAACGTTGTATTGTGGGCTGTCCAGATTGTGTTTAAGGTGGGCAGTCAGATAATTCTTTAAAGAAATACATAGGTGATTCTAATCTTCATTTCAGCATACGGACCCCCATGTTGACATTTTCATACTAGAGGTAAGAGTAAATACAGTTATGGAATAACTGGCATTTAATATTGGTTGGAGAAAGAATTACAATATTAGTTTAAATATTAGTTTGGTTACAATCTACCTGGCACGTTAGAAATATAAACAAGTAAATGAGAAATTAAAACAGGCCACCCATTTTTCTTGCTTTGGGCAGTGTGGATTTCAACTTCAATAGGTTCTCTCCAAAACACTGCATCAGAGCAACCCCACAGCTCACCATAATGAAAACTGTAAGCCCCAAAGGTGCATTTCCAAAAGACAACTGGACTTTCTTGGTTTTTCCCTTGAAAACATTTTGCTTCTCATCCAAGAAGCTTCTTCAGTCCTCAGCAATTGGATGAGAAGCAAAAAAAAAATTTTTTTTTCAAGGGAAAAAAACAAGAAAGTCCAGTTGCCTTTTGGAAAAGCATCTTTGGGACAACCATGACCTGGATGATTGAGAGTCTCCCAGGCAAAACTATAAGCCAGTGTTGTTCTTAAAAGCTGAATACTTGAATATTTAAGCTCTTACAATGAACAAGAATATCTTTGCTAAACTACATAAGAGGAATCACATAGATGCTTATTCTGAAAATCCATAGGCTCAGGTCTCTCCTCAAGACCAAGCCACTGAAATCTAGCAGCAAAATGCCAAACATGTCCTGCTAATTTTGGGAGGAAAAGAAAGGAGGGAGATGGTTAAAAGTTTTACAGGCCTCCAATACATGCAAGACAAACCATCTCAGTGTATATGGGGGTTCGCAAAAAGTGCTGCACAGTTCAGGAAAGGAAGGGGGAGGCGTACGATTCAGTGGGGTGCGCCGGAGGTCAATGCAAGAGGTACTGCATGGGATGGGGACATAACACAGGTTAGGGCAGCATCAGGGGTGTGTGTGTGCTTCTCTCCTCCCTTTCCTCTTTTTCTTCCTCTGAGTGGATTCCTAAAATAACTCAGTAATTAACTTTCCCTTTGTTAGCCCTTCTTCTATGGACTCCATTTTGTGACATGCTGTAAGGCAGATTCTCATATTCCTTCTTTGAATCTTTCTTCACTTCATTCTTGAGACCCTACCTTTGTTTCTGAATGGTTGGGACGTGACATTTTTGTTTATATTTACTTAACTAGAAGTGTCACAGATCAAGCTTTAAAAGGTTTAAGTCAGAAAAGACCAAATAATGATATGCAAAAAAGATTTTTAAAAAGAGAGCAACTATTGATTTCTTATTCTTCCGTTTCAATTTTGAAAATAAACTCCAGTAGTGACACCTAGTGGCTACTCTCTAGCCATACA
>NW_015388137.1:251096-270927 GCF_001527695.2 Protobothrops mucrosquamatus
ACGTGACATTTTTGTTTATATTTACTTAACTAGAAGTGTCACAGATCAAGCTTTAAAAGGTTTAAGTCAGAAAAGACCAAATAATGATATGCAAAAAAGATTTTTAAAAAGAGAGCAACTATTGATTTCTTATTCTTCCGTTTCAATTTTGAAAATAAACTCCAGTAGTGACACCTAGTGGCTACTCTCTAGCCATACAGTTTTCATACGTTTTGATTTCAAGGTTTAAACCAATTGAAATGGCTGACAAATTGGTTCTTCTGGGCTTTTAACAGAACAGCGTGGCATGAAAGTGATTTTATTCTGTGTACCTGCCTATTTCATGCTTCTCTATTGACATTGCATTTCCAGGTTCTTCTTGCTATTAATTGCAAAGATTTAACTGTGATTCATTTTGCAGTAGCTATCATGTACTATAGACCTACAAGGGAGGGAGGGAGGATTACATTTTGTGCTCTGCTGAATTCCTATGTTTCCCCAGAGATTGAATGAAATGGACATATTTAGCCCTCGAAGAGAAAAACTTAGAGGGAAATGATAGCATTAATTGAATGTTAGGAGAAATATCCTAACAGTAAGAGCAGTGAGGGAACTGATGTATGTGGTAAAATAGAGGCTAGAGGAGCTGTAATCTAGATTAATCTGCTAGGAGAGCTTTAATCTGGATTCTTGCATTAAAAAGAATATTGTGCATCGTAATCCAATGTCTCCCTCCAACTTCTGTTATTCTGTTTTATGTTTATGTATATTTTGTTTCTCTATTTGAGGGCCTATTTGGATAAACAGAAATGTGTGAGGGAACCCAAGGTATTTAAATAATTTACTGAATTACAGTTCAATCCAAGTCATCATTTCAATCTAATAACCCCTTTTTGTTTGTGAATCTAACACTATTGTACCTGCATGCTCATACACAGACATACATAAACACACACCACCCTGCCTGTATACATTTAATCTGCAACCTGTTTTTCCTTAAACAAAATACTATTTAGAGTTATGTAATTGGCAATTTAGCCACAACAGATATTTTTGAATGTGCTTTTCACAAGCTCTCAAATTTCCAGATGTGTCCCTTGCCCCAAAAAGATGCTTATCCTATTCTTGTCAGGAGCCCACCTCTTGGTGCTAATGGAATACAGAAGTGCTTTTGAAGGAGATGATTATTTTCCAGTCTAGTTATATTTTAATAGCTGCGGTAGTTACTACTCCATTTTCTGGAGGTGAAGACTAGAATCTAGCCCCCTTGAGACACAACCTTCATGATCCTAGAAAGACTGGGCGAAGTGAAAACCCAGCCATCTGTCTGACTTTGTAACATACTCATTCTATGCAGCTAAGAGCGCACTGATCTAAATCTTTTGGCTATTGCCACTGCTCACACTCAGATTCACCCTAATTGCCTTCATCAGCAAGAGCAAGAGAGGAAATGTATTATGCAGCACATTAATTTCATATTTCTAATGCTTCAGTTGGGGATTATAACCTGCTAATGTGTTGGTCCATGCACATGTGCACAGATTCATAAGTTGATTCATAAATTGATGAGCTGAATTCCTCCCAAGTTTCCCTCTGTAACTTTAATTCATAAGATGTAGCCCTTTGCCATCAGCCAGTGGTGGGATTCAAATATGTGAACAACTGGTTATCTGTGGGGTTGCCACTTCCGGAAGTCCATTCTGGGCCTGGGCAACAAAAAATTAGCTACCGGTTCTGCCGAAGTGGTGCGAACCGGCTAATCCCACCACTGCCATCAGCCTGTGAGGATGATATGCCAAAGCTAAACTCTCTGGGTTTGAGGATACCAAATCCAGCAAAGATCCAGAGCCAGTGGCTACCATTGGCACTATCGGGGATACAATACTGATTTCATTAAAATGGTTTTCAGTTACGTATTTTTTTTTAATGAATGTATTAGTTATCCATAGTAATGGTGCTTTCAGATAAAGTGTTCCTATTCCATAATACATAAAATACATTATGCATCCATTTTATTTCTTACCTATCTCTTTAATGGGTTTTCTTTGCTAAGGAAAAAAGCAATGGGAAAAGCACAGAAGTGCCTTTCATCTGATGCCCTCTGAATGCTCCACAAACAAGCCAGAATGATTGGACAATTAAAACAATACACACACACACAAAAAAAACTTTTCTTCCAGAAGAACTTTCCTTCTTTCAATTTTGGCAATCTATAATGCATAAATTAAAGCTCATCTGTACAGTAACTTTCTTAATTGGAGGAGGTTGCACCAAGTCCATACGGTATTTCAAGAGAATTTCTCTCTTTTACAATGAAGATTTTTTGGGGGGGGACCCTGCCTGTTAAAATTTCCATAAATCATCAAAACAATTAAAAAACGAAAATTAGAATATTTCGGACATGTGATGCGACACCCAGAAAAATACAGCATACTCCATTTAATCCTCCAGGGGAAGATTGAAGGCAAACGAGGCCCAGGCAGAAGAAGAACATCATGGCTTCAAAATCTAAGGGACTGGTTTGGACAAAACTCAGCAGCACTTTTTCATGCGGCTGCTGATAAAAAACATGATCGCCAACATCCGATAACGGATATGGCACAAGAAGAAGAAGAATTGAAATGTTGGCAGCCAAGATATTGAATGATACTTAAGCTGCAAGACCTTCTGAGACCAGTAATATGCTACATGTGAAAAAGAAAAAGGCATATTTTTTTTTTGCCAAAACTTGTGGGGATTGGAGGGTGGGGATGTCTCGCAGGAAATTATATTCCAAAACAAAAGAAGTGACAGGAACTTATTTTCATGAATGTGGGCAGTTCTAAACAATAAAATTAACCAATATGAAATTCAACTTACAATAAATAAGAATTAGGATCACTGAAAATCAGTGTTTGGTAAAGCCAGAATCAGTTTGGTGTAGTAGTTAAGACATCTGGCTAGAAACCAGGAGACCATGAATTCTAGTTCCATCTTAGGTATGAAGCCAGCTGGGTGACCTTGGGCCAGTTACTTTCTCTTAGCCCTAGGAAACAGACAATGGCACATTGCTTCTGAAATCTTGCTTAAAAAACTGCAGGGATTTGTCCAGATAGTTGTCACGAGTCAATAGAGACTCCAAGGTGCAATAAACTCCCACACAGATAACCACAAAACATATACATTACATATAAACATTTAAGTGGCCTGAGGAAACAACTTAGCCCCCCCCCCCCCCCCCCNCCCCCCCCCCCCCGCAAACCCAATAGTTAAGGACAATTTTCATGGCCTTCCTAAATGCTACCAATATGGGAGCTATCCAAAATTCAGAAGGTAGACTATTCCATAGAAATGGGGGCCACACTAAGAACATCTGCTTAACATCCCCCCGGGAGAGGAATTAAAGTATCTGTCTGAGTTTGAACATACGGGATGGGCAGATAAGTTGAAGACCTGGTCCCAGCAATACAGAAGGATTATACCATATAGTACTTTAGAGCAGAGGTCCCCAACCTTTTGGGCACCAGGGACCATTTCTGTGGAGAAAGATTTTTCCACATACCGGAGAATGCATGGTTGTGTGTGCTGCCTGCATCCCACGAATGGGGCTTTGCTTGTTTGTGCAGACCGGTTGCTGGCATGCTGCGGCCCGGTACTGGTCCACAGACAGGGAGTTGGGGACTCCTGCTTTAGAGGTCAAAAACAGCATTTTGCTCTGAACACAGAAAATTATTGCCAGCACCCTTACTTCAGGGGGCACACTACTGAAGTGTTTCTCGTTCATGTGTAAATAGGCTGCCACATTCTGTATCAACTAACATTTCCAGTTAGTCTCCAAAGGCAAAATGTCTAGCTACCATATAACAGTGGCACTTCATCCACCCTTACTGAAAATGGTATGGGCCATCTTAAAACAAAACAACATTCAATTATTTAATTGAGAGCAGACAATCATTTGTCCCATACTGTAGTATAGGCATGAATATGAAGTCATACTTGTACTCAGTCTTCACTTCTTATCTTTTACCATCAGTGTTCAATCATTCACTTTTTGCCCCATCATCTCCATGAGTTCCTAAGGAAATCAAGGGTATTTAGGTTTGGTGAACAGAAAAAGGGTACCTGGAGGCAAGACTCTCATCATCTCTCCATACAAGAGCTCATTGGGATGCATATGAGGTTTACCTGCCAGACCACTTGGGAAATCTCCAAACTTCTCCTGAAAAATAGCTAGATCCATGATGAATCTGGAGTGGACCATCAAAATCGACTCTGCCACTTTGGCAGAAATCAAAAGATGCCAATAAACCGTACTATAATATCATTTTAAAATCAGATATCTCTTCCTGCATTTCAGTAACGATCAAAGGCAGAACCTTACAAACAACTTAGAAAAGAATATTTGCAGGTGTCTTATTCCACACTGTGTAGTTTTGACTATGAGCAGAGGATGGGGGATAGTGAAACTAAATAACTGAAAATATCAGTAAATTGCACATGATGTCTCAAGAAATATTGAAAGGACAAGAAGCTCATCATTTCATTTCTATATAATTAATTGCAAAATATAACACAGAGTAGTTCCAGTATGGTAATTTTATGTACAAATTAACTCTAGAATATGTTCACTCTGGTTCTTTATATGGACAATATGGTTCTATTTTTCCAATACCCCAAATATTGCAGATGCCAGGAGCAATCCTGTTCTGGTTGGTTCAAAAATGACATATTGCAAATTTAAGACAAATGCACAATTTGTATTATTTATCAAGGTCAGTTTCAAGATTCAGTTTTAAAATTTATCCCTCATGGTACATAGAGAACAAGGGCAAGATAAGAATAGCCTCACTGCTACAACAAATTATGGACATTTGCTGCATGGCTTGAGGACAGCTTCAGGACACAGAATTCATTTCAGAAGTATATTCCTATTCCATCTTTGCAGCTTTCAGGCTCCAGAAAGACACAATACCTGAGTGAGGTATTAATGTATTAATACAAACGGTTATGAATGAAGGCAAATATACGTGTCCCCAGGATAATGTTGCAGGATCCAATCTAGGTAGGTCATCAGAACCAGATATTTAATCTTCTGAGCTTTCAGACTCCTGCTGGTTACATTTATGTAGACATACATGTCAGGGTATACATCTGTGTGTATGTCTGTATGCACCCACACACACACACAAATCAGCAAAAAATGAAGTTTACATTGGAGCTGGAAAGTATTTGTTGAAGAATACAAATAGGAGAACACTTACATTTTTCCAGTCTCATATTCTTGAATGGCTGGTGTAAGATTCCCCAGTTTTGTTCATACGGGAAAGAAAAAAAATATTCAATAGTGAATGATTTGCCATAATATTCCTGTTAGGTTTTTTTTTTTACTTACAGGAAAATATATGGATCTCTTTCTTCAAGAAAAGCTATTTGCTTAAATAAGCAAAACACAGATGGCAAACTGGCAGACAGGCATGTAACAGTAACAGGTATTTCTTGAGTTTGAGAAAGCACATACCAAACTACTTTATTTCTACTACTCACTGTTAAACAGAGGAATTATGTAAATGGATTCTTCAGCATTGCCAACAACTTAATAAAGATAGTGAGAAACAAACATAATCATATCTTAATCTTGCTTTCCCTATCCTAATGACCTTTACTTGTATTGCGCAACAGTTTTGATCTTCTCAACTACCCTGATGGGAGTTGTCATATAATGGGTGGCAGTTGGGAATGTTGTGTTGGTATCACCCATTGGCACTGGCATTACTAGCCTTTTACCCCAATTATTTATACCAGTGAATCTAAAGTAGACTGGATATATTTCTATTTTCTATACAAAAGACACAAGGGAACTTGTACACTCCAATTGTGCTGCTGCTGTTTCACAGCCAAGAGTAGCTTGGCAGATATTTGAACGGAAGCAAGTAACTAGCAATTCACTGAAGAGAGTTCCTCCCACTGGTGTCAGTCATGCTGCATATGAGAAAGGGAGGATAATGAAAGGGTGGTGGCAGACAGACTTAAACCCTTACTGCAAGACGACATGGGAAGCATGGCAATGTGAGGGGCTTCCCATTCCTTATCAAGAACAAAGTCAGGAGTGAAACAAGGATCCCATAAAAGTGGATTATTATTTCCAAGCATCTGAGAAGCTTCAGACAGCTGCAGCTGGGATAAGACCTCCATGTCCAGTGTCAAATTGGAGAACAGGCAAAATCAAAAGCTACTCCTCACCTAGAAAAAAGCCAATTGCACTTTTCAAACAAGCTTAAAGATTATCAACGATATTGCTGAGATCTAATCAAATAATTACCTAGATAATACAAAGCTTGGATTAAAACTGAAGTTTTGGCTTTTTTAATCAGGCATAAGCATAAAGAAGAATTTCCAGGGGCTAATAAGACGACAACAAACATTTGAGGGACTGCTGACAGCTTGGAACAAGGCCAGATGAACAACGGTAGAGAATGCTCCATTTCACACAACAACATTTCCACATGTCAAAGTTTCTTGCGGTGCCACTTTGCCCATCTAAAGAAGCAGATGGCCCAACAGAGGGCAGAGTATGAAGCTATCATTTTAAGGTAAATATTCAAGTTCACAATATGTCAACAACTGGGACAGGGCTTACTGTATTTATTTATTTATTTATCAAATTTGTATGGCTGCCCGTCACGCCCAAAGCAATTCTAGGCAGCATAACATGCATTTGAATATCCTGTGCGTTGCTATTGTCAGAAACGCAGCAGAAATATTGTTTGTGGAAAAATTTATGGAATGGTTGGAATGAATACTGATAAATTAGATTACAACCTACCAATAATGAGAATAACTATTTGCCTTGTACTTTATATACTTCTAGCAATGCATTGTGAAAGACCAGTTAATATGGTTGCACTTTGCGTAGTAAACAGCAAGCTGCAAGCAGAAAAATAAATCACATATACAGTAATTTGCATGTATTGAGCAACCACCCTAATTCACATTTCATAGGGCAGTTTTGTTTTTTTACTGCCACTTTATTGAACTACAATACAGTGTTTGGGCTACTAGTGTCAGATTCATTTTCTTCCTGTGAATAAGTGAAAGTAGTGATTTCAACACATGACAGGGATAAAGGAGACAAAGATGAGTGTGATTATAATCTGAGATGTTACTTTTTAAACCAAGTTATTACAACGATGCCTGAGCATCCTTCTTTAGCTTGTGGCTCTTGATTTATGTTACTGAGAATCTAGAATAAAACCTTTCAAGTACTTTCTACTTTCAATATGAAAATAACTCGGGATAAAGCCAGAGAAATGAAGCACTTGTAAAATGAAAAACCACACTGTCTTTTTTTTTTATGCCAACAGCCTGGAGCAACAGAATAAAGAAATGGACATAGAGGTTAAGGATCTACATTCAAAATTGGATCAGCAACGGCAATGGCATCGTTTAATGGAAATTAAAATATGCAATGCGGAGAGGGCATGCAAAGATGCAGAGAGGAGAAATGAAACTCTTCAGAGAGAAATGGAAGACTTTTTTTGTACATTTGGAAAACTGACAAGTGAAAAAAAGCTGCTGGAGCAAATTACTCCAAGCTTTTAGATGCTATCTTATCCTAGCTTCATCCGACAAAAAAACCTACACATGTACTCATTATCCAAATACTTAAAAGTAAAAAATGCAAATAAAGATCCTCTTTATTGTATTTTTTAAAATACTAAATGTTTAGTAAATTTTTGTTTGAATGGTTAGAGAATTATATTTTTAAAACTGGGCCTGGAAAGATTTAAGTACTGGAAGAAAAAACTGAAGTATGTGTTTGTTAAGAGTAGAAAAAAGAATTTCTATAGCAAGCCCCATTCTTGCAAGAGAATGCAAGAGAGAGAGAGAGAAAAGAAAGACTGAGAGTTGCTTTGAATTGGGAAATCTAGTTTAGGGATCCTGCAATGAATCCAAACATCTCTTAAGATTCTAATGTATTGTTAAAATTACTGATAGACTATAATTATATGCTATCTGACTTCCGTTCAAAAAGATAGAAACACCTCTGTGAAAGTAACAGTAGATCCTAGGACAGGGCAACCAACCATTATTCTATAATTTTATTGTGTAACTCCATGCCATGAAGCATAGTGTACTAGAGCTAAGCTAATTACAATGAGGAAGCAACGAGGAAAAAGAAAATGAATATTAAATATTAGATACAATTAGACATATTTTCTTTTATTCTAGCACTGAAAATTACTTCAGATGATTTAATGGGAAAGATCCTCAAATTTCTACAACAATTTAGCTGATTTGATACACAAGATACCCACACTTTTGGGAGTCACAGTTTTGCTGAAAAGCAACTGGGCAGTTTGGCTGCTTTTTTTCTGTAGGAGAATATTTCCCCTCCCACCATGCATTTTACAAGTACAGTTATGGCATCTAGTGGGATAAAATATTTGGCATCTTGGTAAATGTCTTAGGAAATGTCAAGGTTCAAGACACTGAGGCTCAGTCGTAGGAGTCATTATACAGCTGTGTGGACATTTTGTATGAGCCTATTTTCCAGAAGAATTTTCCATTTTGTAATAAAGTCCATCAGCTTTTTGTTTAGTGTTTTGTAGATGTCTCTGTAATAGGAAATCTTGGCCTAGCAACAAAAAGAGGAAGAAAAAGAAATGTTCGCTATTTTTCTGTTATATATTGGAAATACAGATGTTTAATTTTAATGAACATTACCAAAAATATTTATTTTTGAAGTTTCTTTCTGTAGGTTCAGGCCAAGGACATACTTACTTTGGAATCTGTAAATGCATTTAAAGTCAGTAGATCAAACAGTCCATTCCTTGAAATCGTGGAAATGCATGTAATGATAAAATACAAATATTTTAAATTTAAAAAGATGTCCCTAATCCATAATTGCACTACCAGGTATTTGTTAGCCTTGGCCTGACTCCGGTTTGCTATTTGGTGCAAACTGTTTGGGGTTTGTATACATTTTGTTTTAATGACGTCCATTTTTAGTGTTGATTTTCCTGTTTTTAAATGTCAGTTTTTATATATATATTCTTTTTTACTGACTGTTCTACATCATCCAGAGACATTTCTCATGAGATGAGTGGCTATGTAAGTCTGATTAATAAATAGATTATAGCAATAAATGTGTTGTATTATTAAATCTAGTGTGTTTTGCTGTTCCTGAACCTGCTGGATCTGCTAGTCATTATCTATACTTCCGTAAGTTATAGAAGGAGACTACTGCAATGTGCTGTACAGGAGGTGCTCTTAAATAATACATGGAAGCTTCAAATAGTGCAAAAATGCAGGAGCAGGAATAGGAACAGCTAAGTTTGATTTTTAACCTTTAAGCCTTAGCTAGCTTAGAGGCCAATTGCCTGACAAAGCATCTTCCTTGTTATGGATTTTCTATGCACTAAAAATATTATTGAGGGCCTCTCTTAAAACACATTAGGACTTCGAAGATGCCTCATTTCCAAGCATTAGCATGCATTCTCTTTGACATTGCACTTAGCCCCACTATGTTCTTAGGAAAGGCTATGAATTAGACCAGTGATTATTTTAGCTGGTGTTCTAAACCAGGGCTTTTCAACCTTTTCACCCATTGTACCACTTTTAGGATATGGCAACATCCGAGTACCACCAGTCGCCTAGCAAGGTGTCAAAAACTTGATGACCCAAAAAAGAAAGGAAAAAAGTGATGAAGCACAGGTAGTCCTCAACTTACAACAGTTCGCTTAGTGACTGTTTGAAGTTACAATGTCACTGAAAAAGGTGCCCCCCAAGCCAGAGCCAAGCAAGACACCTGCCTGCCCACCGAGCGGCGCTCTTCCTCCTGTCCGAGGTTTTCATTGTTGTGAGCATTTCTGTTGAGGATTGGCAGCAGGGGTGGGGTGGGGGGTGTTTGGTTTTTATTCCCGCCATCTGCTGGGTGGTTGCAGCAGGTTTTGGTCACTTCACATGACCCTGGGACACTGTGACCGTCATAAATATGACGAATACTTCACTCACAGAACTTTAAACATATGGATTTTTAAAGTTACTGCTCCATAAGTCTAAAGCAGTGATGGCGAACCTTTTAGAGACCGAGTGCCCAAACCGTAACCCAAAACCCACTTATTTATTGCAAAGTGCCAGGGCCGCATCAGCATTGTGGTGCCCTCATGGGGGGGCAGGGAGGTGCCTCTGAGTGCCGCCTCTGGCACGCAAAAACCGGGGGCGCAAAAATGGCTCACCGTGCTGCAAGGCACAATAACAGCTGTGCCATGGGGTGCAGATACAAGGCGCTGCACCATGCAAGAACGGGGCAGGGCTAGTGAGTATCACGCAGGCACTAGCCTCGCCCCATTTGCAGCATGTGTGTGCTCGCGGCCCTGTGCACGCATGCATGTAAAATGCTTCCCCCTCCCTTCCTTTTCTTCCAGTCCACCAATCAACAATGGTTGGTGACCTCTGCTCTACGACCTCTACTCGAGCTTGCTAGTCGGCAGCTTCACCTCCTTTGTGCTGGGCGGGGCTCCTGCTCTGGGTGGCAGTGGGGGCCTGAGGCACCTGCTGCTGGTGGCGGTGGCGCGTGCCAACAGAGAGGGCTCTGAGTGCCACCTCTGGCACACGTGCCATAGGTTCGCCACCACTGGTCTAAAGTCATAATGAAGGGCTGTAAACTTAGTAATTTTCTAACTGAAGTTAGTGGAAAATAAATATGCTAAGAAAATTTATTTGTTAAACTAGGCACTAGCACCTAGACCAGGGGTAGGAAACCTTGGCTCTTTTATAACTTGTGGACTTTAACTCCCAGAATTCCTGAGTCAGCATGACTGGTTCAGGAATTCTGGGTATTGACGTCCACAAGTCATAAAAGAACCAAGGTTACCTACCCTGACCTAGACCATGTGACCAGAGATGCTGCGCTGATGGCTAATCAGAACTGCCATTCATTCAGCACCATCATACGTTTCATAAGTTTGATTGCTCACTTAATCTGCAGTTGTTAAATGAGGACCACCTATATGTGCAACCATATATAAACCCTGAAAATAAGGAAAATATTACTTTTATATACAGGTATCTGTAAGAGCTGGTGCTATAGTTGTGTTGAACTGCATCAATCTCAATTGTAATATACAAAATGCTATAAATGATTTACCAATAAAGACAGGAGGCATGAATATACTGAGAAGAATTAACATGCTTAAATTTTTTAAAAAAATTACTGGAGTGCAAAAAGTGAACAGCAGCATGACAACATGAACATTAAGATTTTAAATAACACAATGTAAATTTTAAACACATTTTAAACATTTATTTCTCGATTTTCAAAAGAATTCATTTCTTAATTTTAGAACCAATTAAACTTGGGGTTTAATTAAATGTTACTATTTCCAAGACATTATTATTTTAAAATTGTATAAGTATTGAAATATAGGACCCAAGCTTATCTACAATATCCACAATGAGTTAGTGGCAGTGAAATTCACAATCAGAATTACAATTATAAAAATAAAATATAATTTTATAATTCAAAAATGAGAATGATTTTTTTGTTTTGTACATATAAGGAGTAGATGGCTTGCAATTCTTCAATACAAAGTTCTTATCATGCACAGTGCATATAACATGAGACTTGTTACATAATGGTATTAAAAAGATTCTAAGCAAATTATTTAAATATTTGGCAAATTTTCATGTCCCAATGTATAAAATATGATCTCAGAAGTATACATGATGGAAGAAAGACATAAAATATCAGGGAGTCTTCTGAGAGAAATGAATTTGAGGCTCAAGTTCTAGACTTGGGAATCGGTAAAACATACATGAACTTCAATTAAGTTCTACAAATACATTCATCACCAGGAAGAAATTCCGCTCCAATAGAATTGCTAAATTTATATGCCCTGATTAGTTTTATACATCACAACTTCAACCAGCTTTACAGGCACTATTGATTTTAGATTCATAAAATTTAATCAAGGTTCTTAATATGCATTTCTTCAGTTCTGGATTTTGCAGTTCAACTATTTATTATACATAGACCTCATTACTGCAAAATGTATCTGCACTTGGAAAAAAGTATTTGGCCATTTTAGGAATTTTTATCCAGCAAGCAATTCTCAAACGATAAGGGTCACCAATTCTGTTTTGGAACTCAGAATCTCTGAGATTCAGACATTATTAACTTGGCAATTTGCAGTACAGCCTAGCACAAATCTGTAGACTGCATACATGCATTTTCCCTAATTCATGGAGCGCTACATAATAGCCCAAAGATACAGATCAATACTATTACATCCTATTACTTTAGCCTTAATCCAACAAACCTTATACTTAATTCTATACATCAAAGGAGCTTTCAAAATAATTTCCCAAGTTCGGCAGACGACAAGCATCTTGTGAAGCTAACAGAGTTTCAAAAACATATTCGTGATATGACCTGTGATCTGCCATTCAAAGGAAAATGAGAGTCAAGGCACACTGGGCACATCCAGGCCTAAATTAGGAATATGATCTAAGCCCTTCTCTCTAAATTCATGTTTTTTAATAAAAAAAAAATCATGTAAACATGATGTAACAGCAACAAAAGACTTCAGCATGCTGTGTTGCAGAAAAGGTTTTAGATAGAATGGATCAGTGAAGGTGCAGGTGTTACAATTCTTAAACCAACTCTGAACCATAATGTAAACAGACACTGAAGTCATCTGAAAAGTAAACATTTGGATGCATAAATATTCCCTTTTAATTACATTTAATTACTGTAGTCTAAATTTCTGACAATTTAATCTAAACTAAAACAGCTTTGTTCAACTTCCTTTAAGCCTTTGGCACACATTATTGGAAGCAGCAGGAAGCACTACTGACTTCTGACTTCATTTTTAAACTGTGCTGCAGTATTAACAAAAGGTCATTTTATCCATTTTCCTAGTGAGCCACTCTTTTTGCTTCCTTTGTTGCTGCATCATGAAATGTACCTCTTGGCTTTTTTAAAAAAATGATATGCACAGACATACAGTATGCCCCTCTACATAAATTTCATCATAAATAGGCAGTTTGTGTAAACTCATTTCCTTAAAGCACTTTCCAAACAATCCAGACTGTAATGTTTCTGCACAAAGAAGAGGGCACATACAAAAATAATTTGTAAAACCATTCTATCTCTGCAACGCCATTCAGCTACTCAGTATATTTAAAATAATATGTATAGTACAGAAATTGAACATTTGCTAGCCAATTTGCTTCATTCTCCCTTTTTTTTTTTTTTTCAGGTGAGCAGTTAAATACAGGAAATACACACATTATGCCTATTAAAACATTTCACAGTAATGTCAGCGCATGCTACAGCAGACAAGTGCATGGCAGGATTTTTACAAAAAAGACTTGCACATTTACAAATACACACTTGGCTTTTGGAAAAGTAACACTGAACTAATTTGAACATGTCAAACTACAGGTGACCGAAAGTATTTAGTAATTATATACTATTTGATCTAAATTGGTAAGAAATGACTCTACTGAAATGTAGGATTCATCATCAAACTTATAAACAAAAAATGGAAAACAGTCCAAGTTACATCCTTCTTACATTCTTTTGTAGAAAGAAAACAAGTTGTGCAAATGTATGCTTCAGGCTTAGAAATCTGTCCTTATACTTAAAACTTTGACTAGTTTTTTTTATCTTTTCAACTCAATGAATAAATGTTAGAACTGTGTCATACTTAGGCTGGTGCCGATATAATGCTAGCCAAACATTACCAATAGTTAAGATATGGAAAATGGCCATTGAATCATAAAGTTCAATTCATTGTTCCTCCCTTCGCATACTTGGAGTTGTCCATGTTTTTCTTAATGAATTAATGCCATACCCATTGCTCAAAAGAATATTTTCAACTGATTTATAACAAGGACATTATCTATGTCCTCCAATCAATTTATAATCTGTTATAAAACTCTATGGAGTGATGTAGAAGAAAAAAATCTAGGCAAGTGAGGTTAAATATTTCTCTCCATCACTTAAATTTTGTGTGTGTGTGTGTGTGTGTGTGTCATTTAATGGGACAGTGATATTTACTATTATTAATTCTATCTCATGATTTTTACAAAGCAGGAAAGAAGTATAGAGTACTACAGCATTAATATTTCTACAGCTGCTATAAAAGCTGCATCTACCTGTCCCTCTGTGTGCATGGATGCAGTGCACTTCACTGGCTGTCCCAGTGCAACTACATGTACATACAACCACATATTTCTGTCTCCTCAGATACATAAAATAAAAAAGCTATAACATATAACTAGAGCATACATTATTCCCTATTAAATGATAATCCATTCATTTATCGCTTTACACTTTCTTTAGCACACCCAGGATTTAGCTGATGATACTTCTCAATTTAGTTATAGCCGAGATACTCTTATGCCGCATGCCTTCAGAGTTCAGAAACAGCTGAATTGTTTCATAGGTTACCACTTTTCAAAAAAGAAAAAATTAAAGTGAAGAAAAATCAAGGGAGATTTTTCAAGATGGAAAGCATAGAAATTTGAGGGCTAATTAACCTATCTAATCTGAACTGGACTCAAACTATTACAGTACTGGATTCATTCCATAGAAACAATGGGTATTTCAATTCCAAACCCCTCTTTTCTTCTCCAAAATGGAAATATCCTATATGTGATATGCCTATATCAATGCTTAAGAAATAAAAGGTTCCTCTTATGTCAAGGGTTGAGTATGTAAATGCCATTTTCTACTACTGCTGAACAATATATTGTAAAGGCAGACACATTTTTTCAATATTCAATGTGCCTATAGATGAATGAATGCTCATATTTACAAAAAATAGTCCAAACACAAGATTATTTTCACAGTACTTCTGAAAGTACAATGCAAACTCTTAAAGAGTTACGCCATGTAACCTTACATTATTTAGCTTTATTTAAAGTTACATAATTCTTATATAAGTTCATAATTTCAAACTCATTAAAGCTCTTTTTGGAGCACAATTACAGGAACACAAAGCAAAGCCTATATTATCAGGCATTGTTGAAAAATGTGTGAATGTATCATCTCTACCTCCTCCAACTCCAACATGGAATGGGAAAGGCTGCAGAGAAATTCTGATCATATAGAGAACTTCAGCTATACCCCCTAAACCCAAATAATTTGCTATGAATGATGTAGTGGTATTTTACATTTGCTGCTAATAGAACAAGGCAAGCTATAAAAACAAAGGAATTAGCATGAAGTACAAATAGTTGAAGGGATCATGCTATAAAGCCTGAATTTCTCTGAAGATTGCTTATATGCCCTCTTGTCCTTCTTGGCTAGATTTTGGAAGTAGTTCACCACTTTCTGCTGAGAGTCAGTGGTTGGCCCAAGGTCACTCAGCTGGCTTTGTACCTAAGCTGAGACTAGAACTTACAGTGTCCTGGTTAGCCTGTGCATTAACCACTATACCAAACTGTCTTTCTTTATGAAAATTAGCTTAAATTTAAACATTTTAATTATAATTGACTTATCCTTTCTTTCCTTTCCTTCTTTGTCTAGTAACTCTTCCCATCACCTAATCTCCAGACAGTTTGCTCCCACCCCTTCTCTTTCTTTCCATTCTTACTGCAGGCATCACTTCATCTTATTCTATATCCATCCTGTTCTATTGTTGGCTTCTGCTGGAAAAAAGGGGAAAACATTTGTGTACTTGAATGATTCTGTATGCAATGGGGGGGTGTATGGACGAGTGAATGTTGGTATATGAAGATGGGGATCAATTAATATTGTGAACAAGGGACCTAAGTTTTACAGGCAATGAGTTTTCATTAGTAGTTATTAGTTCAATCAATATACATTCATATCTTGTCAAACTCCTATTCTCATCTTCTTTTTGGTTAAATACAGTACCAATTAGGATCCTGATCCTACGTGAATTTCAAAGAGTTTAATCTCCCCAGTGTAGCCTAAGAAAAATGTAACTGTGGCTTTATGGTTGTTTGGCCGAATGGGATAAATTCAAAAGCAAATCTGCAAATCTATCTTTTTACAATGTGCTAAATGTGATTGATAGTACGGGGAAAAGTGATTATTTTGGGACACAATATTACATTTCAAAATAGATAGCATTTACAGTGAGAAATGCTCTTCCCAAATTTCATGCAGGTAAACTGAGTGGGTTTTGTGCAAAAGAAGGGGCTGTAGAGTTATTTCAAAACAGTTTGGTGGAATGCTTAACAACTTTATGAATTAAGCTTTAGTGGGCATGGTCAAACACCTTTCTTTGTTCTTTCACTTCAATCTTTCTTTCGTTTTCTATGTTTATTTAATGAGCAATGAGATATGTTTTATTTAATTTTATTCATTAATATTGTCTTCTGAAATATTTTACTAGGGCAAATAATAGATTATATGTCTGTACATCATATAATTTATATTTATATTCATTTAAGGATAAATATGAACGTGGATTTTTCTGTTAATTGCTAACATGTAATGGAAGCTCTCACAGGCGTTTCATGTGATATCATATCTGAAGCAGAATGTTTAAGGAAGGCAATATGTTCAGTTGCAACTTAGTAACTGAACTTTATCAAGTGATAAAATTTCATGAATATCTTATAGCTATAATATCTGATAACAAATTCTAACTTGAGAAATCAGGAGTATAGGGCTCATTCTGAAAGTGTGTTTTGAAGAACATATTGCTAAAAAAAATGTTCTCTCTAAAAACAATGAATTTATGCAGTAATCCCATATCACACTTATTAAACTTCATAGGACTTGTTTGTCACATGTTTGTGCTGCTAGTAAAGTGCTGGTGCCTGGAAAAAAAAGGCGGTAATACACAATATGCCTTTCCCAGTCTCTTCTAAGGGAACTGCCCCTCCCCCAGCCTGGAAATCTGTAATAACTCTTTGATGCACAACTTAGTTCCATCCACCATACCTTCCCTCAAACACACTGCTCACCAGCCAATGCACCTACGTAGTCACATAAATATTTTCCTGTTATATAAACTTCGCTCATGCTCAAGAGCTAGGAAGAAATTGAACCAAAGCAATGGGGTATTTATTTATTTATTTATTAAAAAACCCATCCTTACATATTTGGTATGTTATTAGATAAGTAGTCCTCACATAATTGCCATTTTTTTCAGCAACCGTTCAAAATGATGCTGTCACTGAACAAATGGTAGTTACAGCTCAAACGTTATGGCTGCTGCAGCACACCCACGTGTGATCAAAATTCGGGCACTGGGCAATCACCCACATTTATGACTGCAGGGTGCCTTATCAGCAGTGGGAGGAAGAAGATGGCGAAGGTCAGCTGGGGACAGTGAGGGGTAGGTGGCAGGGGTGGAACGCAAGGCAGCCAAGAGCCCAGATAGGCGAGTGAAGGGAATTGAAGAGGAAATGAGTGCGGCAAGGCAGGAGAAGGGTGAGGTCCTTGCCTAACGCATGCAAATGAGACTGCCAGAACTGCAGTCACTAAGTGGGGTAGCCATGTTATGTTTTGCCTAATGACTGCTTCGCTTACCAATGGAAAGCCCAATCGCAGTTAGCGTTGCTAAGCGAGGATTACCTGTAATTCTTACCTCTGTGTTTTAGTTCCAGAAACGGTTCCTTTCACTTTTTATAATGTATTTCATTTTTTTCTATACGTGAATTTTGAAAAGTAATTATAAGCCATATAGTGGTCCCGTATAACCTACCAAAAGCAACTAAAGGTATATCTATTAAGGGGCTCAAAGTAAGCTCCAATTTGATGTCAACATCGGATTCTCTATGTTAATACCAGGAAAAGGCAATGGAGACATAGTGCCTACAAGTGTTTAGTAACTTTTAAAAAACAGGTGCCAACGTTGCTATTTTAAAAACAAACCCTAATTCTGATAAGTATTAAGACTTATCTTTACTTATCCCACCTACTCCTCAAAGAAAAGCACTGAAAGAATACATTCAGAAACACATTTAGATGTAAAATATGAAGCAAAAATTCACACATTTGCTTCTTCTATGGGAAGGGGTACAATATTATTTGGTGATGGAGAGAAAAAGGCCTCAAGAAAAGTGCTATACAGAAAAACAATTGCGTCTATATTATACAGTACTGAGAATACCAGCAAGGTATATTAAGAATGGCATATGACTGCAACTGAATAGTTAGGAAACAGAATTTTACATCTTCCTTCCTCTCTCCCTCCCTCCCTCTCTCTCTCTCTCTCTCACACACACACACATATTTGTTTTATAAACATGTTTTTAAAAAAATCTGTGAGAATGCCCGTGGATTTGTTTGATCTTGTTATTTTAACTGCTCACCTGATATAGGTCAAAACAGAACAGGTTATATTAATGTTTATATTTCGTTTGCCTTGAGATACAAAGTTGCTTTCACTCTACAATATTAAGCAGACAGTTTTACTGCAACTGAGTAAAATCACAGGCATTATTTTAGAGGAACATGCAGAACATGAAGTTTTCTATTTGGCTCCATGAACTTACAAGCAATAGAGGCCCAACAGAAGCAAAGATTCTTTGCTAATCTTAATCTTCGAAGCTGATCATCGACATCCTTCAAGTGTTCCTGTCAAAGCATCAAGGCTGCTGTCCGTGTCTGAAGCCAATGTTTGTTCTGTTGACATGGATGAAATGTCGTTGACTGATGATGACTGAGAAGGGCTGGTATTGCTGTTCACTGCTGCATCTGTGCTAAGTAAACCAAGCATAAGAAAATCTGAGGCAAGACATGGTTGAAAGCATAGGTGTTTTATGTGGCATAAAGGTATGTGCACTTAAAAACATATGCATGGAAAAACAATGCCAATTTGAAAAATTTCCCTTCGAAGGTAGTCTCTAAGGTAACAAAACCAGACAGAATGTAGGGAAGACACACAATCAATATAGAAACAAATGCAGTTTCAATAAATAATTTTTTGTGAAAGTTTTTTTTTAAAAAAAAAAGAATTTTAAACCAGGTTCGTTTATTTTTGCAAATTATCCATATCCTGTCAAAATTAGCTTTATTTATTTATTTATTTATTTATTTATTTATTTATTTATTGCATTTATATCCCGCCCTTCTCCTTTCGGACTCAGGGCGGCTGACAAATTAGATAAAATACTAACATATATACATATTATGCCTAATTAAAATTTAATTAAAACGAAATATTTGAATATGTCTAATTAAAAGTAATTAAAACCCCTATAAAATCCCCTAGGCCAGTCCCGCTAGCTGGAACAACCACGTCTTGAGGGCGCGGCGGAAGGAAGGGAGATCAGGGATCACCCTGATCTCTGGGGGCAGTTCGTTCCAGAGGGTGGGAGCTCCCACAGAGAAGGCCCTCCCCCTTGGGGTCGCCAGCCGGCACTGCCTGGCCGACGGCACCCTGAGGAGAGCTTTTACTGCCCCTGAGATTATTCCTAGTACTACCATCTTGACAAGGGATGGTATTCACAGTCTTGAATACCTCAGATGTGTCCTTTCACCTGCGCCTTCCCAAACTGTCTCTCCATGTGTCCTCCTCCTAGAAATATAACTAGGAAGAGGGTGCCATCCTTTGATTAGCAGTTTCACGCCATGCAATCGCTGCATATACTGTATAATGCTTATTTATAGTAAATAAAACTAGAAGGGGCAGATTATGTCATGTGCATGATGTGCGGAAAGAACAGCTTTCAATTCTACGAGAATAACAATCCTACTCTACAAGGAATGTTGTCAAACATCCAGTTTCATATTAACAGCTCCATTCTCTATGCTTCATTTTCACAAGGGAAACAAAGAGCTGTAACTACTGTATCTACAGTGTTGCAAGAAAAATCACATTTAGCATCACAGATAGATAATACTTTCCATTATTATTATTATTATTATTATTATTATTAT